>NC_143158.1:21159420-21217239 GCF_041381405.1 Jatropha curcas | reverse complement strand
ACAGGAGATCTGGCTATCTCCAAGCCTAGGAATTACCTGGCATAGCCTAGATCCTTGATAGTATAGGTTTTATGGAGGTAGGATTTGAACCTTTGAATGAGTTGTTTTGAGTGACTAATGATTAGGACATCATGTAAATAAACAAGTAGTGCCAGAAAAATGGATCTTGAGCCTTTTGTAAACAGACAGTAGTCATGAGTAGACTGAACAAGACCATAGTGAATGAGGCTGGAAGTGAACTCCTTGTTCCATTGTCTGCCAGCTTGTTTGTACACAAAGAGATCCTTAGTTTGCAGACTTGGCCTTTTTGTGTTGTACTATCCCTTGGTGGGGGTTGCATATATATATATATATATATATATATATATTGTTTATATCCAATTGATGAATTGGCCAGAAGTGAGCTGCCACTACAGTTACAAGCAATCTAATAGTCACCAATTTGGCCACAGGGGAAAAACTATATGTGTAATCTAGACCAAGTACTTGGTTCTATCCACTACAACAAAAATTACCTTCACCGATATATTTATTGTGACATTTTTTATAAACGTTGTTTTAAATAGATGAAGCAACACTTTCAATAACGTTAGTGCATGTTTTTCCCTATTATTACACTTACTTGACCATTATATAATTGTAGTTAAATAAAAGAATTGTTATTACATTTTTTTATAAATTTAGCAACATTTATGTAATTATCACTTAAATTTAATCTATTGTGACATTTATACCAACATTTAATTTTATTATTAGTATAAAATGTTGTATAGCATCATTTAATTTTACATATCATAAAATGCTACAACAACTATTTGTAATATATATAAGAAATTTGATTATAAAATTATTATTTTAATTTAAATAAAAAATTTGAGATATCTATATATTTTTAATGTATCTAATGCTTAGAACCAACATGCAATATTCTAAAGTGATTTTTTAAAGAAATAAATAATTATTTTAAATTATGAAATAATTATTTTTTGAGTTCACATATGAAATTTAGATAACTTTTTTTAAAATAAGATTATAATTTAGCAATATTCTCATGCATATATAACATTATTTTTTTGAACTATTTTGATTTTTTTGTCTCATTTAGATGCACTTTTTAATGGTTAAAATTTGAAAATTTTAAGAACAATAAATTTTATTTAAACTAAAGTAAAATCTTACATTAATGGAAGAATTTAAAAAAGGAAAACCAGCGATGTATATATGGTAATGTTTGTTTTTTTGGTATTCTATAATTATATTAATAAACAAAATTATTTTTTGGTGAAACTTGGCTTTATAATAAAATAATAAAATATAAAATATATAATTATATAATTATATATTATATAAATGAACATCACAGTTTATATTTATTATTAATATAATAGTTCATAAATATTTTAAATGGTTGTAGGAATCACTTATAAATGTCATTTTATTTTAGTACTAAAGACAGTTATTTTATGTTGCCACAAGATTTATGAGAATCTTGTATACATATGCCTACATTTGTAATAATTGTTGCTTAAAATACAATGTCATTTTTATAAATGTTGCAACAACGTATCCATTAACAATTAATTAATTACTTACAGTGATAAAATATTGTTTAAAAGTGAAATATGCTAAACGTTGTATAAATTATATTAGTAACGTTTTAATATAATTTTCAACCACATTTTTTAAATATTACAATAGACACTTCAAACAACATTTATATATCACTACAAAAAAAACGGCATTTTGCAACCGACAAATCGGTTGCAAAATGCCAAAAATCGGTCGCTAATTTCCATTAGTGACCGATCAGCGACCTAAAGATATCGGTCGCAAAAAACGTCGTCGCAAAGTAAATTGCGACCGATTTTTGGGTCGATCGCAAATTAGCGACTGATAAAATCGGTTGCAAAATTTAAAAATCGGTCGCAAATTTTGGTCGTGTTTTTATTTTGAAACGCTGTCGCAAATTGGTCGCAGAAAAAATCTGTCGCAATTATGAAATTCGGTCACAAATCGGTCGCAAATTGTAAATTTAAAATTTTAATTTTTGGTAGCAAATCGATTGCAAAATTGAAAAAATTAAAAAAAATAAATATTATTATGAAACCATAATTTTTTCGCACCTGTGAAAATTGACATATATATATATATATATATATATATATATATATATATATATATATATATATATATCACAAACGCAATTCAAGAACAATATAAAAATATAATTGTTATTGTACTGAACAAAATGTCAAAAAACAAATAAAAAACTAAAAAGGTCCAAAATCAAATCTACGCGGTTGCTCATCTGCACGATCCGATGTCGAATCACAGGGATGAGTACCTGCTGGATGTGCTGTAGTGCCGGGAGGGGTGACCAAGGTATCGTCTGCAGCATCGGGATCAGGAGACGGAAGTGGCTGCTGTTGAGATGTCGAAACATTTCGATCTGTAGCAGGCGCAGGATTAGAGGAAGAAGTACCAGCACGGGGCTCACCAGACAGCCGCATCACATGCGCTCTAAGCTCTGCAATCTGTCTTTGCTGATCATCAACACGAGCCCGTAATTCAGTAAACTCCTCGGCAGTGTGCTCGGGCTGTGGTCGTGCGCTGGCTGCAGAAGCGTGAGATGCTGGGCCGCAGTAAAACTGTGATGCTTGAGACCCGATGCCATATACCTTCCTCTTCTTCTCGCCCCCTACAGCCTCGAGATAAAGTGCTACCTCGTCAATTCTTGACTCAGCATCAGATTCATCAGTCTAAGAAGAAACAAGACGCTCCCGAGCTGTAGTATAGTTCTCCTGAAAACAAAAAATTAATTAATCAATGCAATTGCAAGCTTTATTATATTGAACTTTGTACATCTTCGCAACAAGTAGAGGGTAAATGTAAATATTATTCATTGTTACTTACATTGACGCTCACCGCACGTCTGTCGACAAACGTATTTAGATCGTGGTCCTTCGTGTGAGTGTATGTAAACACCTCAATCGGTGTTGGCTCACGACCTAATTCTTTAGCCTGTAATGAATTTTTATGCATGATATATTAATATATATATATAGTGTCCTTTTATTAAACATCAGTTTCATATACTGTGACTAGTTCACTTACTAATAATCGAGCTGTCTTTATCGCAGATATTGACCCGCCTGTGTGTCAAGAAGGTCCTGCTCCATCACCGCCAGTCTCACTGCACCTGTTTTGTGCAAATATCTCCCGCTTTCTCTTGAATGCAGGATCCTCCCAAGCCTTTTGCCAGCTCTCTCATATCTCCTGAGACACGCACTGCTGCTTCTTACCGCTTCTTCTCATCCTATATGTGAAGTCAGCATATTGATCAGCGCATAACTTCTCCCAGGCCACTTTCAGCTATTCTCCCAGGCCACTTTCAGCATAGCTGTAATGGCCTCGTCCCATATGAAATGTTTCTGCAAAAAATGAAAAATAGCGTTTCAATACTAAGGAGGTATCTTGATGAATTGTAAACATTGAATGATGATATAACTTAAACCAAAGCTACCTGAAACTCCTCCCAATAAAAGTCTCTCGCCTCTTGTGGTACGACATCCCATGTGTATCCTTCTTTATGCAGCTGTAGCTTGATTATCCTCATAATTTGCCTCGCTGCTCGAGAAGATGGATATATGCTGAGAAAAAAAACAGAAGTGAAATATAATTAGACGAAAGCATCACAATCTGAGCAAAATATGCCTTTGGAAAAAGTGAATAAGTACTTACTGTCCCGCTACCAAACTAAGGTTGATACGTGGATCTGATTAAGCTGCAAAAGAAGTGACAAATGATATAAATGCAGATAATTAATATATAATTGAAATGACAGTAATGACATTTATGATTACCTTGCACAGTAGGTGACTGTGCAGCTGGTGGAGACTGTATTGGTCCAGAAACGGGGGTAGAAGAGGAAGGAGCAGAAGGAAGTGATGGTGGCAGTACTGGTCGTCGAGCATAGGATGAAGCCCCAGACGTACCTGAAGAAGGATGTGATGGCGGCAGTACTGGTCGCTGAGCAGAGGATGAAGCCCAGACGTACCTGAAGAAGAAGGAGGGATAGACCCTCCTCGTCCACGGGCATTGCGTGCTGGGCCACGACCTCCACGCGAACCACTGCCGGACGCGTTTGAATCAAACGCTCTGCCTCTAGCCATCTGTACTGCAGATATCAGAACCTAGATAAAATGAATTTATACAATTATATGAATTGTAGAACATGTGGTAAATATGAGTAAAGAAAGTTAATAACATTGAAATTCTTCATTAATAATATTAATTAGATATACATTTATCAATTTGTAACAGTAAAACTGCTCTAAGTATTAAGTGTCTTCAATATCATCTGCTTCCTCCCCCTCTTCATCATCTTCCTCTTCTTCATATTCGTCTTTTGAGGTACCCATGATGATTTGATCTTCTTCCTCTTCATCATCCGATGCTCCTATTTCAACATAAGATCGGCTTTCATCATCCAATCTATCCGTTAAATCTTCAACAACTTGCATCGGTTGCGTATCAACCCTAACTTCTTGAAATGGCTCCGATACTGCGAGTGAAGTAAATTGTTTGGTTTCAAGTGCATGAACAACCGATCTAGCCTTGATTTTACACACTGCCATCCAATCGCAACGATCTCGTTTAAACGATGGATATGAGACATAGTACACCTGTGCAGCTTGCATTGCCAACACAAAAGGTTCATATTTTGTATATCTTCTTCTTTGATTAATATCTACTAGATTATACTTAGGATGAACCTTTGTGCCAACGTTTGGTGTAGGATCAAACCATTCACATTTGAATAAGACTGTGCACTTCATTGGTAGGCCTGAATATTCTAACTCCAAAACCTCAACCAATTTCCCATAAAAATCGTTTGACACATCACTGTAGTTTGATCCCTTTATGCAAACACCGCTGTTCATTGTCTTTTTGCTTCTCCCATAACCCTCAGTGTGAAACTTGTAACCATTTACAAAGTAGCTAGAGTAGGCATTAGCAACCGGTAGAGGTCCCTTTGCTAGATCCGTAATGAATCTGTTACCAATATCGATTCCCGAGCTTCGAGCCTATGAGAAATAGTAATGATAGGAGTGAGATTTAATAAATGTACATTCCATGTTGTGTATATTGAAAGTAACTTAAATAATATTTGAACCATTCTGCAAATTCGGAGTCTAGTTTTGCATCAACTGCAGTATCAGTCAAATTGGGATTTTAAAGCCGCAAAAGATTAATATATTTCCTGTTTATGAACGAACAAAATTAGCATAAATATGATTTAACTATGCCCCACACCGGGTTTAGACTATCTACAATATGTTTACTTACTGTACAAATGGTGTAATCTCTTCGCAATTCAATAAAATATAGGTTTGAGCCGCTCGTATCTCTGCATCAGTCAATCGTCTTTTTTTTTTTTATTTACCAATCGTACGACTAGGATAGGAGAAAATTATTAGATTTCCTTCAAACTCAGATTATATTCGATCTCCTCCATCATCGTTACGTGGCACTCTCCGATGCTTGGTGAAAACATGTTGTTCAAAGTAGTGTGAACAGAAGGTGGAAGCTTCTTCCACCAAATATGCATTGCAAATTGATCCCTCGACCTTTGCCTTATTGCTCACATTCTTTTTAATTTTCTGCAGGTGTTTGTCATTGTACAATGCCAATATGTAAGTATGAGTTCAAATAAATGATGTAATGATTAGAATGGGACGTTAGTGATTCACCTCTCAAATTGATACATCCATCGATATTGTACCGGTCCTGCTACATGACATTCATAGGGCAAATGAACCGGCAGATGTTCCATAGAATCAAAGAAGCCGGGTGGAAAAATTCACTCCAATTTGCACATCACTATTAGGATTTCTCGCGCTAACTGGTCCATATCATCGCATCGGATAACAGTCATCATCAATTCCTTGAAAAAGAGACTCAATTCTGTCATTGCTTCCCAAATTTTTCCTGGTAATAATTCCCGGAATGCCACAGGGATCAATCTTTGCATGAAAACATGACAGTCATGGCTTTTCATGCCAAACAATCTGTACTTCCTCATGTCCACACATCTACCTGTGAACCCCTTCCCCAAAAGCACATAGGCATGTGATGCATATGATGAATGAGAAGAAATGCACGTGAGTGTGTGAGTCGCCACCTTGTTTAATTATTTTAGGGTAAACTAGGAAAAAGCCCTAAGTGACTCCATTTTTAATTAACCTAGTTACTAGATTAATTATCCCAATGATTAAGGCACAATCTACGAACCGGAGATGGATCCCGAGACTATGTCATGCTGATGAACTAACCGATGAATGAATGCTTTGCAAGGTGAATGATGTAATTGGACCAAATGAAAGGTTTATGTGATTTTGACTTGCCACCCGGGGTGAAATCCCGAACGTGCCTACGTACTTCCGTTTGAATGGAAGATCAAAGTCAACGTAGTTCGATAGGCCTTTTTAAAAGGGCTTTGAAGGTGTATGCTTAATGCATGAGTGTGTGTATGCTTTGTGCATTTTGTGTGTATGCTTTGTGCATGAGTGTGTGTATGCTTTGTGCATTTTGTGTGTATGCTTTGTGCATAAGTGTGTATGCTTTGTGCATGAGTGTGTATGCTTTGTGCATAAGTGTGTATGCTTTGTGCATGGTTTTGTGTATGCTTTGTGCATGATTTAGTGTATGCTTTGTGCATGATTTTTGTTTAGGCATTTTGCCAAAAATGTTGATTTTAAAGGCATTTTGCCAAAAATGTCGATTTTACGCGATTTGTCGCTAAAATGGTTGATTTTAGGCCTTTGGCCGAAAATTGGTTCATTTTAAGGCATTTTGCCAAAAGATTGATTTTAAGCGATTTGTCGTTAAAATGGTTGATTTTAGGCCTTTGGCCAAAAGGTGTTGTTTTAGACAATTAGTTTGCCAAAATGTGCGATTTAGGCTTTAATGCCACGATTATCAATTAATCGGGCGTTCGAGCTTAATCACAATTTATTGTCGAAACGTGATTGATTAAGGCTTTTAGCCACAATTATTGATTAATTGGACTTAAGCCGGATTTATTCGAAATAAGGCAATTGAACCGTAGTTATTAATTAACTAGGCTCTTTTAGCCAATATTGTCGGATTTAAACTTTAATACCACGATTATTGATTAACCGGGCATTTAAGCTTAATCAAATTAATTAAGACAGTTTATTTGTCTAAATGATGACGTGAATGCATTTATGCAATTGTAGAATTATTAAGAGTAGAAGAGAAATATGCATGAAGTGCTAAAATTAAATAGGCAGAGTTTTGTTTACATACCTGATTTAATCGACGACCGCTTCTTAATTCCAGATTAAGCTCCTCGCTTAGGAAATATTAATTAATTTTAATTTGTTTAATTTTAATGTCCAAATATCACAATAAAAATGCAATAAAAATTAAATTAAATGCAAAACGCGGTAAAGAAAACGCAAGGAGCGTGAGAGGGAGAGGGTTTCGTCCGTTAAAACAGACAGAGGTGTCCAAAAATAGGCTGAAAATGGCCTATTTATAGGCCATTTTCGGGTCCAGGGCGGCAGGTGCCGCCTGGGAGGGCGGCAGGTGCCGCCCAGTCGGTGGGGCGGCAGGTGCCACCCATGCTGGGCGGCAGGTGCCGCCCAGTCTGTGGGGCGGCTGGTGCCGCCCATGCCGGGCGGCAGCTGCCGCCCAGTCTGTGGGGCGGCTGGTGCCGCCCATGCCGGGCGGCAGCTGCCGCCCAGTCGGTGGGGCGGCAGGTGCCGCCCATGCCCGGCGGCAGCTGCCGCCGTGTCCGGCGGCCGGAGCCGCCGTAGCTGGTGGTGGCCACCATGTCTCGCTCCGGGAGCTTTTTTGGGAGTTTCCAACCTCCAAAAATCATTCCGGGACCGGTTCTGCGATCCTCGTGAAATTTCGGACGTTTCAAGTACCATATTGACATATTTCCAGTAAATGTCCAAAATGGCCTCCGGTCCGGCCGGACTGTTTGCACAGTTGCTGCAGCAAAGTCAAATTTACTGTAGAAAAGTCAAACTAATTGGCATGGCACTGTAGTAGCGTGTTTTCCTCCATTTAAAGAGTTTCACATGCCACCAACAACATGAGAAGCCTCAAAATTTGAGTATTCACACTACCCATATTTGAACAGTATCTATCTGGAAACCTTAATGATCGTACCCATTCGCACAATAATTGCCTTTGGGGTTTATCTAAATAATAATATGCCTTTGGAAACTTACTAGTAAGTACAGATTGCTCTAGTTCTGGTCGACGACAAATTTCCTTCATGTCTGCTCTCGCTTTTGCATTATCCTTTGTTTTCCCTTCAATGTTCATGACAGTGTTGAACAGATTTTCAAACACATTTTTTTCTATGTGCATCACATCAAGGTTATGACGAATAAGAAGTGAACGCCAGTATGGCAAATCCCAAAAGATGCTTCGCTTTTTCCACCGGCTATTCCTGCCAATTCTTGCATTTGCCTCATCTGCACCTAACTCTGTAACTTTCATAAGCCCCAGATCTTCAATTTCTTGTAATATTTCAGCTCCAGACTTCACAGGCGGAGGGGGTTCAACAATAGTCGTGTTCTTTCAAAAGCATTGTCGATTTCTCCTCCAAGGGTGAGATTCTGGTAAGAATTTGCGATGACAATCAAACCAACATTGTTTACCTCCATTCTTTAGTGTAAATGCATTAGTGTTTTCCATGCAATGAGGTCAAGCCAATTTGCCTACCGTACTCCACCCGGATAACATTCCAAATGCTGGAAAATCACTGATGGTCCAAAGCGAAGCAGCTCACATTATGAAATTCTGATTGGTCGAAATATCGAATGTTTCAACCCCATATTCCCATAAATAATGAAGTTCGGCAATCAAAAGCTGTAGAAACAAATCAATTTTATGTTTCGGATTAGTAGGGCCAGAACAATAACACACAAAAACATATATTCATCTTTCATACACATTGACAGTGGTAGATTATATGGTGTGATAATGACTGGCCATGATGAATATTATTGTCCTGATTGGCCAAACGGCTGAAACCTATCAGTATAAAGCCCCAATCTCACGTTTCTCATATCAGCAGCAAACACAGGATGAATGTTATCAAAATGTTTCCATGCTTTAGAGTCTGACGGATGAGTCATTATACCATCCTCATATTCATGCAAAGCATGCCATGTCATGTGTTCAGCTGTCGCCTTAGATGCATATAACCTTTGAAGGCAAGGAACAAGAGGAAAATAATACATCTTCTTGAAAGCCTTCTCTCTTTGTACTCTACCAGTCCCTTGACCCCGTCGTTGATATCTTGGAAGATTACAAAACTTGCAGTCTCTGAATTCTGAGTCAACACCCCAGAATATCATACAATTATTATGACAGCAATCAATCTTTTCTATGGGTAGTCCCAATCCCCAAACTAATTTTTTTGTCCGATAAAAATTATCAACCATTGAATGGCTTTCAGGCAACATTTCCTTTGCTAACTGCACAAAATCATCGTAACATCTTTCTGAAAAATGGTGCTCCGCTTTCATGTGTAGTAATAGTGCCACAACAGATAGAACTGAATGATTCTTGCATCCAGGCCACAGTTCACTGTTAGCTGCACTTAGCATGTCAAACAATTGTTGTGTTGCTACGTTTGGCGATTCCTCCATATCATCCTAATGACATTCTACTCTACTCGCATCGATTACCATATCATTGCATTGATTACCATACAGAAATTGATAAGGCTGACCTTCTAAACTTACCGAAATGGAGTGGCCTGGCCCACTGGCAACTCGAGGTTCACCATGATGTATCCATTTGTAATAATTTTCGACGAACCCATTTTTGCACAAATGAAGTTTCACTGTATCGATGTCTAAGAAGGCTCTATTTTGACACTTCTTGTGATTACATGGACACCTCAACTTATTACCATCCATACAACTGGGATTACCAACTGCAAACTGCAACTGGGATTACCAATCCTTGCAGGAACTCTTATCTTAATATCCCATTGATCTCGAACCTCCAGTACATCCAATCTCGATTAGGTCGCATTTTTTTACCTAATTAACACTATGTTTATAAAGGGAAAATTATATGTAATTGCATTAGTCTAAACCATCCTTAAAACATGCCACAATGTAATGTTCAATTTACACTTCTAACTTACTAAGGATATTTCTATAATAAGGGTAACTATATATAAATGTAAAATCACTAAGTTCATTAATTCACTAAGTTCATTTATTCACTAAGTTCATTTATTACCTTTACCCTAGCTAATAAAGGTAACTGTACTATTCCACATATTGATTTTTTTGGAAAAAAATTCAGCAGCACTTCAGCACAACACAATCAAATCTCAAATATAAATACACTTCAATAAACACTTTTATATCATACTAACATTCTCCAAAGGCAAAATGGCCACTACTAGGCCTCCAACCCAAACGCATCATTCATTAAAAAAAAAATTTAAGAATAATAACAACAATAATAACAAAAATAAAATTCATTATTTCATAATTATAAAAAAAGAGTAATTTTAATTACATGTATCATAACAATTGGCTTCGATCTATTATTGTTATTCTGTATCATGTATCATGTGGTAAAGTTATAACTTATATTTGGACTAGTTTTTTTTTTTTTTTTTTACTAAAATATCCTTATAGTGATTTTGAGTTTTTGTGTTTTTAGAGGGTAATAGCTCAAAGCCTAAAAGAAAGGAGCCCATTACGACCTAATTGTGTAATTTGGAGCACTAATTTAAGATTAATGCAATCTACATTCTTTTTCCCAAATTTGGTACTTTATAGTTTTTGTGTGATTTTTCATATTATGTGTGTAAATGTTTTATTTTAGTGAAATTAAGTACTTAAATGAGTTTAACTATGTTGTAAATATGTGATTTCACCCTTGGTATAAATTATATGCATTTGATGTAAAAAGTCCCTAGGAGGTCGAACCTCCACGGGGGATTTCCTTTGCTTTTATGCCTTGTTTTCGTATTTTAAGGCTTTGTTATTTTGGTTTATGAGATGTTAGTATGATATGTACCTTTGTTTGAATTTAAAATGTTTGATTCTGTTATTCCTTGTGCTGGCCGAACCACCTTCTAAGGGATCTTATTATTTTTGTTGATTATATTGGTGATTTAAGTGTTTAAACATGTTAATGGATGGACTAAGATGTTTAATGTTATAAAAATGAAATTTCAGGACTTGATTTATAAGAAATCACAAGAGGCCGAACCTCAGCCAAAATGATAATTTAATTAATTTAAAATTTTAAAAGAAATTAATAAAGGAATGAAGGACTAAAATTGAAATTTAATTAAAGGACTTAAGAACTTAGATGGAAATTAGGTACCGTTGCAAAATTTGGGCCTAAACATGGACCTAGAGGATAAATTCAAGGACTAATGACTTAATGAGACTTATTTGAGGACCTATGGACAAATTAGTGGACCAATTGGATTAATTTGACTAATTAACTTAATTAAGGTCTAGATTGAAGGACTTAGTAAAATTAGAGACCTAATTAAATAAATTGTGAATCTATTAGGTCAAAATGGATAATTAATTAATTAGGTGAATTAGAGGACTTAATGTAATATTGAATTAAATGGGCCTTAAGACTTAATTAAGTCAAAGTTACCTTAAACCTTTGACTTAATTTGACTCTTTTGAGTTAATTAGTATTAATTATGTGATTATGTTGTGAATTGAATTCATTTTATGACCTTTCAGTTGAAATTCTCATGTACCTAATATTACATGAGAAATATATGAAAAATGTGGATTATATATATTATGTCATGATTAGAGTTTTATTTACGATTTTCGAGTACGCCTACAAAGAAATAAAATATTTTTTACTAAAATAATAATAATAATAATAATAATAATAATAATAATAATAATAATAATAATAATAATAATAACAACAACAACAACAACAGTAATAATAATAATAATAATAATAATAATAATAATAATAATAATAATAATAATAATAATAATAACAATACCTAAATATTCCTAATTGCAACTATACAAAACCAACCATAATTTATTATAATAAAAACAAATAAAATCGCAAAAAAAAAAAAGTCGAAAAAATAATCGCAAACCAAAACTTACCTGAAATTGTTTCCAAACAGCAATGGAGTGATCGAAGTTCCAATGGAGCGGAGCTGGCAGCGTCAGGCGGGCTGGAGCGGCGTCAGGAAGAGTTGGAGCGGCGCTGCGAACGGAGGAAAGGAGAGGAGGAGGAGAAGAAAGAAGAAGGAGAGCGTCTAGCGTTTAAAGCCCTAAATTTTGCGACCGACTAATCGGTCGCAAATTTCATTAATATCGGTCGCAAATTTTAACTCTGCGCCGTCGTTTTACTTTGCAATAAAATTGCGACCGATTTGCGACTAAACGTGTCGGTCGCATATAATCGGTCGCAATTCGGTCACCAATCGGTCTCAGAACTTCTTCTTAATTTTGAAGCGCGCAATGTTGCGACGGAATGAAAGGTAGTCGCGACTCGGTCGCAAATCCGTAGTACATTGGTCGCAAACTGAAAAATAAACTCGCGGGAATTTTTAGCGCTACAATTAGCGACTGTTTATCCATAGGTCGGAAATTGGTCGCAAAAATGCGACCGATTTTATTCGGTCGCAATTATGTGCTTTTTTTGTAGTGTATGTTGTCCTATAAAATTTAACAACAATTTGTAAATGATTTAGGTGTCATTTTATAAATATTATTTTAGTTCAAATATATGGTTACGTTTAATATATGTTGTAGTAGGTTTATTAGAATGTCTCTATACAAATATACCAACATTTATATTAATTGTTGCTTTAACTTTAAACCACATCCACTTAAGTGACATTTAAGCAACATTTAGGGAAAGTATTGGTAAAAACATTTAGTGACATTTTTAGAAATTTTAGCAACATTTCTTATGTGTTACTATGTGACATTTTTGTTGTAGTGATCCTTGGGCCACCAACCTAGCGTTATACTTGTCTACTTGGCCATTAGGTTTATATTTCACTCTATAAACCCATTTGCATCCAATGGCCTTCTTGCCAGAGGGTAAAGTAGTTAAATCCCATATCTAGTTTACTTCTAAAGCATTTAATTCAACTTACATAGCCCACAACCAATTCACATCTTGTTTTGCATAATAAGAAGATATAGGCTCATGGATTTTTGTGATGTTTTGTTGGTAGGCTAGATAAGAACTAGATAAAGCTTTTGAGAGTGGGGATAAGGATGCTAACATACCTATTCCTTGACATGCAGATGAGGGATCATTGTTATTAGATGTCACAATGACTAAAGTCAAATAACCAAGCTGGTTGTGATCTTTGCCTAGTGCTTCTTCTTAAGGTATGAGTAGGAGTGTCACTTTCATGTGTGGTATTTGGAAGTGATGTGTTTTATGGAGTCTAGGATTGTATAATATAGGAAATAGGGTTGGGATTTTCAGAATGAGGCTATGATATGAATAACGTAGGTCTTGAGGTATTTGAGGATAAACAGGGGAGGATGGTTAGGTAGGAATCACAGTAGTTTAGGAAGGTGGCTGAGTAGGGGTTACAACAGGTTGGGAAGGTGGTTGGGTAGGGGCATAGCAGGCTGGAAAGGTACTTGATTAGGTATCACAACAGATAGGAGTTCTAATTCTAAGGTATCATTCAGACAATATAGTGAGAACACATCGTAAGCCCGCTGGGGTTTAGTATATGTAAAAGGGAAACTAGTCTCCTTGAAAGACACATCCTTAGAGTGACAATTTTGCTTAGTTTTTATATTGCATAATCTGTAAGCCTTTTGTTGTGGGGCATAACCTAACAAAACACATGGTGTGGCTGTGGCTTTTGTATCAAACTTGTGTTTGTGTGGTTTGACATTTGTTGCGAAGGAAAGACACCCTATGCTCTAAAATAATTGATATTAGGTGGTTGATTATTTAGTATTTCATATGGTGTTTTCCAATTTAAAACTTCAGTGGGTACCCTATTAATGATGTGTGTTGCTACCAAAAGTATTTTTGACCATAAAAACTTAGGTAGGTTGGCTTGTACCATTAAGGATCTTCCTATCTGATGTAGAGTCTTATGTTCATTTTCACTCTTCCATTTTGTTGGGGTGAATAAGGTCAAGAAAGTTGGTATATCCCTTTTGAGATAAATGATTTCTAAGTTTGTTTATTGACAAACTCCGTCTAATTATCTGATCTAACTTTCTTGATTTGGGTGTGGTATTGTGTTTCTATCATTTGAAAAAAATGAACTACAACATGATAAAATTGATCTTTGGTAGTTATCATTATAAACCCATGTAAATCCGTTATAGTCATCAACTAAAGTAACCATGTATTTTGCTTCTTTGATTGAAATGACAGAATTGTGTCCCTATAAATCCATGTGAATCAAATCAAAAAAGACTTTAGCATGACTTAGGCTAGGGTGAAAATGAACCTATGTTGTTTAGACAGAGGGAAAAGAAAACAATCTTCAATTTCCATCTCCATGTTTGAAAATTAAGGTACATGTTTAATTCTATGATAAGAGATGTGACCTAACCTTGCATGCCAAAGGTGACTGACATGCTTATTATGGCTACTATAAGTATTTAAAACAATAGAAGTTGAGTTAGGAGGAACAGAGCAATGATTCAAAATGTAAAGTCCTTCTTTGACTCTTCCAAAAGCAGTGATCTCATCATGTAGTGTATGTGTAGACGCTTAAATTTTGCCCTAAAAGGTTCAGTGATGGTGCACTATTTTTATATAATATTTGATCGGGATTTCCGATCACCCTGGTTTTTGGAGCGATGGTCTGTGGCTGAGATTATTTAAGTGTTTAGCCATTTTTATTTTTTCGAGTTACCGAGCGTTTTGCAACGAAATCGGACCTGAGAGGTGTGTTGGGCCTTTCCGATGCACTTCCCATTGCTGCACCTCATTTTATGTGCCATCCGATATGATTTTATAAAAATGGACCCAGTCCCATTGCGAGGACTGACAGTGGCGTTTTTGCCACGTCAGCCCTAAAATGGGACCATCCACCTTCATTTGCCTATAAGTAGGCATTGGTGGGTGTGCAATGAGGAGGGATTTTTGAAAAACCTGGGGAGACTCTTACATTTTTGAAACACAATCTCAAAATCCTAAGGCAACTAGTGTATACCTTGGATTCAAGTTGAGATCTATCATTCAATCAATAAAAAAACCTCCTTGTGATTAATCTGAAATCCTAGAAATACTAACTTTAATCTCGAAACTTGGATCACTTGATTGAGGATCAAGAAGTTGGGTTTTTCATCTATCTTTTATTCAATCTTTAAGGGAAATCATCAAAGGTTGTTTTTGAGAACCTTTGATCCAACTCTTCATCTTTTTCTTTTCTTTTTCGGTGTTTAAAACACCTTCCTTAGGTTTGGTTGTCAGGGAAACCTAGGATCAATCAAACAGGGAGTTTTGCACTTCTGTAGCGCAAGGCTAACAAGAGTGGTGTGCGCCACATACTAGTGCCTCACGCGACTATTGCTCAGATCCTCTATTTACACCCAATAAACGCCAGAAGCCTTCCTGATCTGGGAAAGGCCCTGTGCCACTGTGTGTGGTGTGCGCCATAAGCATGAGGCACACGCCATAGTTTCTTATGGCAAGGCCTTTCAATTCAGAGGCTCTGAATGAATAAAAAACCAATAAATATCCTGATTCAAAGTTCCAGTGGCCAAGCTCCGACCTTAAATGGTTTGTGATGTGTATTAGGTTATATATGGATTAAATAAACAAATAAAACAAGATTACGAGCCATGAATGGTAGATTTTTTCATCCTTATAGGATGAATATCAATACCATGAGCTTAGATCTTATTAAAACTTTTAAATTCCTATCATTTAATTACTATCTTTTACTTTACAAGCACTTTACTATTACTGTTCCTTAAATATTTCTGTCTTTTAATATTTTACCCTTTGGTTTAATGCTTTATGTTTATTATTGTACCAACTCTATTATTCGTTAATCTTGCATTGTTAAACATTCATCATTATCATAGTTATTGAATGATTGTGTGATATTTGCTTTTGTGAATAATTGTTATTTATTTACGCTTATTGTTTCTTTATTTTTGTGGTTATGATGTAATTCTTATTGTAAAATGTAAAGGGTTCTTAATGGGATTCCTATTATTGCTTGTTGTAATAGTAGGGTTTCAGAAATTTGGAGGATTTGAGGGTAGATTGTATTTTAGAAGATGGGCTATAATCTTTTCTCCTCGCCCCTTCTTTGTGCATGCCTATTTTATGTTCTTCGCTTACAATAACTTGTATGAACGACATGGTTTTCTAAAACTGCATTAAATCGTTTTACACCTTCATTTTTAGTTAATTGCATTATTAGATTATTGTTAATTTTTGGACAATGTGGAGGCCGATCTAACCGGGCGAAATGGGTGCCTAACACCTTTCCATTGTGTACCTAAATTTCGAGCTCGTCTCTGGTTTAAAACCGAGTTAATCGACTCTAAAGAATCGATTAATTCGAGAATTTTCCATAATAAGGGTGACGACTCCAAAATAAATAAAACTCTCACTAAAGTAAGAGAATCTTTTTTTGAGGATTAAACGGATATAATAAAAGAAAACCATTTTTATTAAATAAAAGAAATCAAATCCATTCGATTCGGTTCTTCCAAATCATTCTTGGGAAAACCACGCGTCCTCAGCCTGGTGACTCTGTTGGGGCTCGAACCCAGAATCTCTGGTTTTCGATTTTGAGTTCGAATAAGTGAGTTGACTCCAAAAGTTGTCCAATTATTCACAATCTTTAATAATGTTATTAACTTTAAAAATTGAGTTTACTTTTTTGTACTTATAAATGTCATTCATGCATTACTCTCTTCTTAATCTCCTTTCTACCTTAAAACCTTAAAGGTGGTATTGGGGGTTGTGATCCTTTCACTCTACTCGACTTTTCGGATCCACCACCAATATAAACCAACCATAAGTCAAGTACCATTTGGTATATCAAAAGAATTGGCACAATCTGTTATCACCATTCACTTAGACCCAAAGCAAATGGGAGGCAACAACCAATTCTCGCTTCTGGAATCCAAGACCTAATAAACCCAACCTAAGCTCATGTAGGTAACCCTAGTTCTCTCCCCTAGGTTCACCTTAATAATTTATGATTGTTGCATTCATACAATAAATGTGAGAGGCATTGGTATAAAACCCCATGATGGTTTATGGGCCCAACTTATATGTCCTAGGGTTAGAAAAGACCTTACCTAGAATCGTGTGTGGGAGATATAAGGGTGGAGATCATGCATTTCCCAACTCCCTTCCCTTTTGTTTGTGTATAATTGTTATGGTTGTGTTGTGCTTCATTCATGCATCATTTAACTTGCTTTTGTAGCTATTTAGGTATATCTTATCATGGATCGATCCTGATGATCGAAGCTCCAAAAGGCAAAAGATTTGAGAGAAGTGCTGGAGGCAAAACGAGGTAAGAATTCATGCATCATTTAACAATGAATGTAAATAGCTCACTTTTGAAGAAGTAATGAAAGAGTCTATTTTTGAGCCAAATATTATGAATTCCAAAGCAAAAGAAAACAAAAAGGAAAAAAATCCCAAATGTTAATAATAAAGAACCCTGCTCAAGTACTATTATGCTTGAAACAAAAAGTGAGGGATATAAAATAAGAAATAAGCAATAAGGCGTTATAAATATTTGGCTATGAAATAGGGCACGTTTTGCTCCTAAACAGTTCTCAAGAACTTTTCTCTGATTTTGGATTTGTGTAATCGTGATAAAGTCACAATGGGATATAGCATTAGTTGCATTTCATGACCTTGTGATTTTGTGATCGCATTTTTTGGGATGGCAGTCCATAAGCATGCATTCATGCATACATATATCATGTCGTGTTTTTAACAGTCATTTCGTGCAGTCAAGATAACATCTCTTAAAGAAAAAGCACTGAAATCAGTCAGTTGGTTGAGGATAGATAGCTGGTTGATTAGAGTTGAAGAACCTTTAACCCCCTCTGATTTACCTAGTTCACTTCCCTCCAGTCTGTCCGATTCTCGCTTTGAGATTGAAAACTCTTTGGTCCAAGCAGATTTTTCAGCTTCTACTTTTACTTCGTCAGACAGAATGGGAGAGACCAGTGTTCCTCTATTTGATATTGAGAAGATGATTGAGAAAATAGTGGCATCCAGTCTTGAGAAACTCATGAGATCCGATAAAGGAAAAGAGAAAGTTGTAATCAAAGATGATGACGAGGCTAAGTAGGAGTCTGAGAAGAAGGAGCATGTTGATGATACTTGGCAAGACGATAAGTTTTTTAAGAAGATGTTTGCTAAGAAGACTGAGTCTGAGCCGGTCATCTTAGAAAAGTTTGAAAGCTAGACTAGAAGCTTGAGAAGCTACATGTGTTCATGAAGTCCAAGGGGATGGACCAATACAAGGACATAGATGATGATGATGAGGAGTTAGAATTCAGACAGGCTACCCCTGTGACTTATAAGATGCCAAGGTGGCGAAATATGATGGTAATGGTGACCGAAGGTGCACCTCATGCAGTACAAGTCTATTATGGAGTTGGCAGGTCTACTGTGAAGGTAAATTCTGAAGATGTTCTCGATGTCCTTAACGAGGTGTGCCCAAACTTGGTATTACAATCTTGCGAAGAGAGTAAGAAGAGATTGGAATGATCTTACCACAGTTTTCCTCAAAGAATACGCTTACAATCTCCAAATGAGCATTAATTTGAGAGATTTAGAAGCGACTGTGGAAAAACAAGACGAGACCTTTACATATTATATGGATAGATGGAGAGCCAAGGTCACGCAAATGACGAACCGTCCGGATACCAAGGAGCAGATATATATATTCATCAAGAGGACTCTACTAACCTTCCATGAGGAGCTGTAAGATATGCCATTGATCGAGTTTTCTTAAGCTTATGAAGTTTGGACCACCATTGTAGACAAGATCAGAGAGGATAAGAAGTATGGGAACCGTGTCGGAAACTTCAGTAAGTCCAGGTTCTAAGGGTCTAATCAATCAACCAAGACTTCAAGCACCGATAAGAACACAACAATAGCCGCTCTAGATTTGAGAGCTACCAATGTGCCACAAAGGAAATACTCTAACTTTGGCACTCCTCTCTCTAGAGTGTTCGAGAAAGTAAAAGCAACAGGTCTGTTACGACTACTTGTGCCAAGACCTCCTCTCACAATTTTGCTAAGGAATTTCTCAGAATTCTTATTGTCACTTCCATCAGAGTAAGGGCCATACAACTAATAATTGCTTGTGATTAAGGCACGAAATCCAAGATTTGAGCGACAATGGAAAAGTTACTAATCCTCAGAAATCAAGGCCTAGCACAAAGACTAATCCACTCCCTAATTTTAGAAACGTGCCGCCTCATAAGAACTTATATATGGTTGAGTCTAGAAAGACTCCTGAGGAGGTGCTGACCGAGTTTGAAAAAGAGGAGGAAAGAGAGAGGGAGATTCTGTTAGAGCAGATTTATTTTATGGTGCTCAACGTATGGGACAGTGATGAGGAATGGATGGAGTAGAGTGACCAAGTTTGGGTTGGCAGTGATGACGACGTGGAGGTACATCCCGTTACTTTGGATGTATGGAGTAGGGAGGAAGAGGAAGAAGCCCAAACTATAAGCCATATGACCCAAAATGGTCGGATCTATCAGCCATATATGATCAACCCTCAAAAGGAGAAAGAAAAGGCAAGCTCGTCGGATGTGCCGAAGACTGAAATAGAAGACGATGCTTTGATCAAAGAAATGAAGAGAACCCATGCAAATGTAAGCATGTGGGACCTATTAATATCGTCAAAGCAACACCTAGAAGTTTTGCTAAAAGCCATGGTGGAGATTCCGATTTCATCATCCATCTCTTTGGTCGATTTTATAGGAATAGTCCAACATGATCCCCTCACTATCACCTTTTCTGATGATGAACTTCCTCCTGAAGGGAGGAATCACACCAACGTACTGTTCATAAAATCTAAGGTTAGAGGGAGAGTTATTGGAAATATAATGATAGATGATGGCTCTACCCTGAATGTGTGTCCGTTAAAGCTGCTCTCAAAGTTCAAGCTAGAATTGTTTGATTTGGAACTTTCTAAGATGGTGATTAGCACATATGATGACTCTAAAAGACAAGTTGAGGGCATCTTCAAACCCATGATCAAGGTGGGGACGATTGAAAAGGAGACCAAGTTCATTGTGATTGATATTTCCCCAACTTTTGCCTTGCTACTTGGGTGCCCATGGTACCATTCCTTGGGATGAGTGCCTTCAACGTTACATCAGAAAATCAAGTTTCCGTTCAATGGGAAAATCATCACCATACCTGCTGCTAATGAAAGAAGCGTAGCTACGCTAAATGTGGGTAAGCTGGTTAACTTTCCATGGACTGGTTTTCAGATTGCTGTGCTGAGCACTGATATGGGGCCCACTGTCTCCAACATCATGAAAAGGATGAATTATGAAGAAGGGAAAGGACTGGAAAAGAATCAATGGGGCATTATGGAGCTACAAAACTCAAAGGGACCGACTAGGCTTAGGGTATAAATTTGGAAGCACACCAAAGAAAACATACAGCTGGTTAGACATGGATGGATGTTTCGTCCGTTCGAGTGATCATTCCTCTTCATGTCTGTCGATAGAGCCTATTGAACACAAGGGAAAGACATACCCTGGTCTAAAGATCTTCGTAGATGTTATTGATATCTAGGCAATTGAGCCTAAGAAGCCTATGGAAGAGAAAGAATAGAAAGAAGAAGAGAGGACACCCGAGAAAGAGGGGGTTAAAAGGCCATGAGCGGCCGAGAAAGAAGGAAAGAAAGAGGAACAAGAAGAGCGATAAGCTACCCAAGAAGAGAAGAAGGAGGAGAAGAATAAAAGGAAGGTGAGCGCCGAAGGAGAAGAGGGCCCCGTGATCAAGCACAGGCGATCTAGGCCTGCATAAAGGAAAGCTTTGAAGAAGCTGAAGCCTCTATTGATGTGTCTATTTTTTTTAGTGACAAGTCTGATTGTAATGAACTATCTATATTGTTTAATGAAATGAACTTTAATTTTGCTTACTTGTTTGATGTCTTTCCTGATGGGTCAATTCATCGAGTAGATAAGCACATGCGTATATTTGACATTAACTCATCATGCATGCTTGAATTTAATTTTGGCACAAAAGATAATCCTCGAATTTTATTAATTGGGCCAAACCTAATGCTAGAGTTAAACACAAAATTCCAAAGTCTACTCATGGAGAAAAAGGATGCCTTCACATGGAGTTACGAGGACATGTCAGGGATAAACAGATCTCTAGCTAAGCACAGAATTCCCCTGTATCCTGGAGCCAAGCTAGTGAAATAGAAAAGAAGAAGGTTGAGACCAGAATGGGCCGAGAAGATGCAAGAGGAAGTAACCAAGTAGATAATGCAGGATTTCTAGAAGTGGTATCCAAAGTGGTTGGCGAACATAGTCCCAGTTCTTAAGAAAGATGGAAGGGTTAGAATGTGTGTGGACTAGAGGGATTGGAATAAAGCATCACCGAAGGATGATTTTCCTCTTCCTCATATTGATATCCTGATTGATAATGCAGCAATGATGGGATGCTACTCCATTATGGATGGATTTGCAGGATATAACCAGATTCTTATGGCATTACCAGACAAGGTCAAGACAACATTTGTGATGGAGTTTGGTACTTTCTGCTATCGGCTAATGCCGTTTGGCTTAAAGAACGTCGGGGCCACTTACCAACGGATGGCTACTATATTATTTTATGACATGATCCACAAGAAGTTAGAACTATATATTGATGATATGATTGTCATGACGAAGACACCAGAAGAGCATCCAGCAGCCCTAGAAAAGTTCATGAACAGAGTAATTAAGTACAAGCTGCAGTTAGACCCGAAGAAGTGCGTGTTCGGGGTAACTTCAGTGAAAGTGCTAGGATTCATAGTAGGTCCTAAAGGAATAGAGGTCGATCTAGACAAGATTATGGCGATCCAAGAAATGGAGCCGCTAAAGACGAAAAAGCAAGTGAGAAGTTTTCTGGAAAAAATTTAGTATATAAGTAGGTTCATATCAAAGTTGTCTATAGTATGTGATCCAATCTTCAAGCTTTTAAGGAAAAAACAGCTAGTAAAGTGGAACGATCACTACCAAACAACTTTCGATAAAATCAAGGAATATTTATCAAGTTCCCCAATTTTATGCCCACCAAAGCTAGGGAAACCCTTAATCCTGTAATTGACAATGGAAGATGTTGGAATTGGAGCCATGTTAGCACAAGCTGATGAAGTTGGTATTGAGAAGGCAGTGTATTACATGAGCAAAAAGCTTCTTCCAAATGAACAAAAATATAACTTGATTGAAAGAACTTGCTTAGCAATGGTATGGGCTACTAGAAAGCTTCGATAATATTTTCAGTCTTATAAAGTAATAGCAGTATCAAGAATGGATCCAGTCAGATATTTGTATGGAACACCAACACTAATGAGGAAGTTAGCAAGATGGCTAATCCTACTAACAGAATTTGATATTGAATATGCCACAAAGAAAACTGTCAAAGGACGAGCAGTTGCAGACTTCTTAGCAGCACATCTAGTGGAAGACAATGAAGAATGGGAGATTGATTTTCCCGATGAACATTAGAGTTTTATAGAGAAGAAAGGCTGGAAGCTCTACTTTGATGATCCAGCTTACAGTAAGGGAGCTGGAGTAAGCATTTTGCTAGAATCTCCACAAGGAGAAGTGTGAACCCCTCCCCCGGAAACATAGGCATATAATGCATATGACTAAGGGCAGAAATGCACGTGAATGTATGAGTCGCCACCTTGTTTAATTATTTTAGGGTAAACTAGGAAAAAACCCTAAATTGGCTCCAATTTTATTAACCTAATTACTAGATTAATTATCCCAATGTTTAAGGCACGATCTGCGAACCCAAGGTGGATCCCGAGACTATGTCATGTTGATGAACTAACTGACGAATGAATGCTTTGCAAGGTAAATGATGTAATTGGACCAATGAAATGTTTAAGTGATTTCGACTTGCTGCTCGGGCTTAAATCCCAAACGTGCCTACGTACTTCCGTTTGAATGGAAGATCAAAGTCGACGTAGTTCAATAGGCCTTTTTAAAAGGGCTTTGAATGGGTATGCTTAATGCATGAGTGTGTGTATGCTTTATGCATTTTGTTTAGGCATTTTGCCAAAGAATTGATTGATTTGATTAGGCGTTTGTTGCCAAAAGTGTTGATTTAAGGCTTTTAGCCAAAAAGATTGATTTAGGTAATTTGCCAAAAGTCGATGTGATTTAGGCAATTTGATTGCCAAAATTGATTATTTGAAGGCTTTTAGCCAAAATGAGTTGATTTAGGCAATTTGTTTGCCAAAAGGTGTTGATTGGACGATTGTTGCCAAAATGAGTGATTTAAGGCTTTTAGCCAAACAGATTGATTTAGGCAATTGTTGCCAAAAATTCGATTTAAGCGATTTGTCGCTAAAAATGATTAATCTACTTATAGGCAATTTGTTTGCCAAAAGTGATCAATTGAATTGCAATATAGGCAATTTATTGCCAAAAAACGTGTTTAATTAAGGCCATTTAGCCACAATTATTGATTAATTGGACTTAAGCCGGACTGTTCGAAATAAAGGCGATTATACCATAGCTATTAACTAACTAGGCTTTAGCCAATATTATCGGAGTTTGGCAGGAATACCACGATTATTGATTAACTGGGCATTTTAGCCTAAACTTATTTACTTAAGGCAGTTTGCTGCCAAAATGATTATGGTGGTGTGAATGCAGTTGTAGAATTAGGAGTAGAAGAGAAATATGCATGAAATGCTGAAATTAAATAGACAGGGTTTAGTTATTACCTGAGTTAATCGGCGACCGCTTCTTAGCTTCAGCTTGAAAATTTCGGATTAAGCTCCTCGTTAGGGGAATATTAATTAAAATTAATTCGATTTTAAGTGACCAAGTATCACAACAGCAAAATAAAAGCCTATGCTAAATGCAGAAAAACAGTAAAAGAATCGCAAGGAGCGTAGGGGAGAAGGAGCGTCCGTCAACACAGACTGAGTGAGTAAAAAAGTCGCACCGGGGCTGTATTTATAAGAAAAAATCAGGCTGGAGGGTGGCCGCTGCCGCCGCCGTGGTCGGCGACACTCGCCGCCCTTGCCGGCGGCAGCCGCTGCAGGGGCCGACAGATTTGCTATTTTTTTTGTTCAAATGGCTTTTTCGGGAGTTCCGTACCTCAAAAAAATATTCCGGGACGTTTCAAGTACCATATTGGCATACTTCCGGTAAATGTCCAAAATGGCTTCCGGTTCGGCCGGACTGTTTGCAGTCCGGCAAAACAGGCTTTTCGAGCCTCAAAATTTGAGTATTCACAGTTGCCCCCCACCGGCAACCATAAAAATGATTTATGGGCGTCGGTGGTTGTCTGAAAAACAAATTTTGAAGGCGAAAATCGGACGTGTCCAAAAGACCCGCCTTTTGGCTATTTTCCTTGATTTTTTTCATTTTCTTCGATTTTTTTTTTGGCCTTAGGGGCCAAAATGTGAACTTTTGGGCCTTTGGGGCCAAATTGGGAATTTTTGGGCCTTGGGGGCCAAATTGGGTATTTTTGGGCCTTTGGGGCCAAATTGCGAATTTTTGGGCCTTAGGGGCCAAAATGTGAATTTTTGGGCCTCTGTGGCCAAATTGCGGCATTTTTGGGCCTTTGGGGCTAAATTGGGAATTTTTGGGCCTTAGGGGCCAAAAAGTGAACTTATGGGCCTTTGTGGCCAAATTGGGCATTCTTGGGCCTTTGTGGCCAAATTGGGCATTTTTGGGTCTTTGGGGCCAAATTGCGAATTTTTGGGCCTTAGGGGCCAAAATGTGAAATTTTTTTTTTATGTTTCTGCACTTATTGTTTTATTAGCATGCACAATTGACTAAGAGTCTCTCCAAGGTAGAAAAGATCAATTTGGGGAAGTACGGTCTATCTCCTATCATTACCCTTAGGGGAGTGGTAATTGACTGGGATTTTCTACGGGCCCACATCAGACTTTGGGACCCGGAGGCCCACGTTTTTCGGTTCAGGGCCATGATGGAGGAGATGTGCCCTCTTTTTGAGGAATTCTGCGCTATTATAGGGTGCGATCCCAATGCCCCTTTAGTCAAGCATGAGGTAAAAATTAGGTATGTCAGGTCGTTTGAAAACCTGTTTCAGTTCAGCCGACCCCAAGCTAGGGCTATGATTGTTGATAACCAGAAAGCAATTCTGCTGCCCCTGATTGATGAATTTTCAGAGGTTCAATCAGACGACCCAGACCGGATGAGGCTGAGGATGCGGGCTTTGGTTTTTTGCTTATTGGCTGGCTTCTTGTTCAACTAGGACCCAGGCTTTGGGGATTTGCGCCTCTGCCCCATGGTTCGGCAAATGGAGGATATGGGTTGCATTGGCGGCATTGTGCTGGCAGAGACTATCAGGAGCCTTGACAGAGCTGCTTTAGGCTTTGATGATTGGACGGTCTCTCCGATTATTCTCCAGGTATTTCCCCTTTTCCTTTTCCTTATTTTTTTTCCTCTTTCTTTTAGTTCATTACTCAGGTAATAAAAAGGATCCATTACTCAGGTTTGGTTAAAGGACCACCTCCGAGTGGTTGCTGCTCCTACTCTCTTGCCCTATAGCTCCACTCAGTATCGTATGCGGAGGATCTTGATCACTCATCCGTCTACTGATGCATGGACCTCATGGCTGATTGAGCTGGGTCCAAATGAGGTACTGTGGTTCATCTCCTGGTATGACAACACCCGTTTTATCCAGGTTAGCTTCCGCCATACTCGGGTTTACCTTTTAGGCCTTACACACTGCACTTGGTACTGCGCTTCGCACGTTTTGAGGCAGATGGGGATAGACCAGACTGTTTCGATTATGGATGATATTTCAGCTGATTCAGCCATCACTCCGGGTGTTACCCGAGCCGTCCTTAGGGCCTGGGTTAGAGATCATCACATGGTTAGGCCTTTACCTAATCCTGCCAGTGTTCAGACTTCTCCTGAGTATCGGACCTGGTTCATTGCCGTTGTCTGGCCGATTGAGAGGCTAAGGAGGACTGCACTGCTGAGTGCACTTGAAGGTTGGGTTCAGGCTGATGCTGATGATGGGGTTGGGACTGGTGAGGTGATTGTGTTGGCTCCCCGGACAAGCGAGGTTGGAGAGAGCTTAGCGGCTAGGGATGACTCGGAGGATGTTGCCACGTGGAGGCGACAGGACACTTAGACTCTATAGGCTTTTTGGACTTTTTGTTTTTCCCTTATTTTGACTTTTTATTTGGGACTTGGACTTTGGATTTTGGATGTATGTTCTTTTTTTGGACTTGGACTTCATTATTTATTTATTTTTCTTTGGACTCTTTTACTTTCTGCTTGACTTTATTGCTTTAATTGAGAATGTGATTTGTCTTTTAAGCTTTCCAAGCATTTTCCAACTTTATTTATTTAAGCTCTAATTTTTGCCTAAGCCGCCCTTTCGGGTTTTCAACTTAGCGAGCTACCCATTTTTGCCTAAGCCTCCCTTTTCGGGTTTTCAATTTAGTGGGCCCCGACTTTTACCTAAGCCGCCCTTTCGGGTTTTCGACTTAGCGGGTTTTTCCTTTTTTTTTTTTACTTCTTTTTTTTTCCACTTTTTTCTTTTCTTTCCTCTTTTTTTTTTTTGGCAAAGAAGAATGAATGATGAAATGATTTTTTTCATTAATGCTTAGACCGCGCCCAAAGAGGGCTGCCTACATATCTCCGATATACAATTTCTTTTTTCCGAGGAGAATCAGGTCTAATGTAGCTCTTTTACATTATGCAATGCTTATTATACAAAATATCTTTTTAACTGATCTAAATTACATGGATTCGTGAATTCTAAACCATCCAAATCAGTCAAAATGACGGCTCCGCTAGACAATATCTTCTTCAACACATAGGGTCTAGCCCAATGAGGACGAAACTTCCCACATGGATCTATGATTGGCTGTCTAATTTCCTTCAAAACCAAACATCCTTCTTCCAGCTTTCGGTCTTTGACCTTCTTATTAAAATGCCGTGCCATTCTTCTCTGGTAAGCTTGAGTTTGGTGGATTGCTTGCAATCGTTTTTCATCCATACCCAAGAGTTGCAAATGATAATTCTTAGCCCAATCTGCTTCGCTGATCTGGCTTTCCCGGGTAATCCTCGCCGACTGAACTTCCAGCTCAATAGGCAACACTGCTTCCATACCATACACTAAGGAATACGAGGTTGCCCCAGTAGGCATTCTGATTGAAGTCCTGTATCCCCATAAGGCATTTGGTAATTGTTCATGCCAAGCTTTCTGCTTTCTAACCGTCTTCTGCAAAATGACTTTTATAGCCTTGTTCGCAGCCTCTACAGCCCCATTTGTTTGTGGACGGTAGGGTGAGGACTTATGATGTTGAATCTTCTTTTGCTTCAGCAAGTCAGAAAATTCACTTTGAAAGCGGGACCCGTTATCGGTAATGATCTCGAATGGCGTTCCGTACCGACAAAGGATATTAGTACGAACGAACTGTGCTGCCTTCTTGGCATTCAAGACCGAATAGGAGGCTGCCTCAATCCACTTAATGAAATAATCAATAGCAACCAAGATGAATTGATGACCATTGGAAGCCTTCGGGTGGATCTTTCCGATCATGTCTATGCCCCAAGTTGCGAAGGGCCAGGGTGAAGTAATGGGATTCAAGTTGGCCGGAGGCTATTTTTGCAGCTTAGCAAAAATTTGACACTCATGGCACTTCTGCGTGTGCCTCACGCAATCTGCATTCATAGTTGACCAGTAATAACCCAGGTTCACAATTTTCTGAGCCAAGGCTATCCCGTGCATGTGTGGACCGAATTCCCCATTACGTAAGGAATCCATGATGGTTTGAGCTTCTCCCTCGTCAATGCACCTTAGGTGCAGGCCATTCCAGCTTCTTTTATATAGAACTCCCCCAGTAAGGAAATATCCGGATGCTAACTGACTCAATGTCCGTTGATCAGTCTTGGTGGATCCCTCCGGGTAGGCTTCATTCTGAAGATAGTTCTGTATGTCCCAAAACCAGGGCTTGTCATCGACCAAATTCATGACATGTGCTGGCTGTTTCTGTAGCCGAACTGTCAGAGGTGTTGGCTCAAGGGTCAAAATGCTTATCTCGGATTTTGATGATTATTACAAAACAAATAAATTTAAATTATATTATTTGTGCTAATTTTATTTTATGCAGAATTTCTTTGGAAAGAAATTATACAAGGCAAGTCCTACATTGAGAGTGAAGATTTCGAAGATCCTAGTAATCTAGGCATTTAGGAAACTTTGTAGGATAGAGAGAAAGGTTACATATGAGCACAAAAATCTTTTTCTCTCTCAAAAGTATTTTCGGAAATTAGATTTTTTCAAAATAAATTCCTTTATTTTATTTTGGAAAAATATTCCTTTAAATCGAAAAGATTTATTTTCCTAAAAACTAAAGAGATTTCCTCTCTAATGTTTTTGGTAATAAAATCTTTCATCTTTTCGGAAATATATTTTGAAAGATCTAAAGTGTTTTAAAGTTATTCACTTACCTTAAATATGAAGGAAAATCTCTTTCGGTTTTGGTAAGAACATCTTTTCCGCAAACAATTCTTTCCAAAATAAATGCTGTCGAAAATCTTTTCTAAAGGAAAGTGAAAATCGGGTTTTATTCTCTTACCAAAAAGGGATAAAACAATTTTTGGTAACAAAGATTTTCACATCTTCTAAAATAAGGAAAGAAGATATTCTGATCTCTTTCCAGAAGGTGATAGCTCCTTTGTTTCCTATATAAAGGATCATTCACGCCTTGAAATTTTGGTGAAGTAAGAGTAATTGTTTTAAGAGCACTCTCTCTCATTGAACGAATCTTTTTCTCTCAAAACTTACTCTACCCCCATTTTCTTTTCATCTCTATACCTTAACGTTTTCATATTTAAAGAAGAAAAGAATTTTTACAGTTACATTTTGAAAAACAGTTCTGTGTTCTAATCGACCTTCTAATCTGATAAAACTGTTTTTCCTGTGCTTATATAGGCGTTTCTTTCTGTCTATTTAGAATCTATATTCTACAGTAGACAGGCTCTTTATTTTGTTAAACTTTTGAGTGTAATAGCTTAGGTTAGAAGCTATTGAGATAGAGGTTATCAAGCGACCTTCTCCATGTGTGGGATAGCAATGTCTTGAATTGAGTTTTCTGTACTCTACCAAAAACAGAAAGGGTTGAGGTTAACTAGAACCTTTGGAAAATCTAGTGGGACAAAAGGGTAGATCTAGGTTGTTGATCTATTTGCCTTGTACTGTTGGTTTGTCTCTTACCCTTGAAAAGAGATAACATAGTTGAGGATCTCAAGATGCGTCTTGGGGAGTGGATGTAGGCGAGTTAGTGCTGAACCACTATAAATCTCTGTGTTGATCTTTTCTAATTTCTGAAGTTTGCTTGATACTATCTTTATTTCACTTCTGTTTAATTTTAGAAACGCTAAAACTGTTAATGATTCAGATGTTCTAAAACGATAATAAGCTATATCTTTTCTGAACATTAGAACTCTGGTATTCTAATAAAGTGAATATACAATGTTCTAACTGTTGCTCTATTCCCAGTATATTTCACTGATTGGGTTTCTAGTTAATGTTTTAAACTTTATGAGGACGTTCTAATCTTGATAGCTCTTCATCATAAAGTTATTCTGATATTTGATTAAGGCTCTGTGAAGAAGTTCTGAATTCAATAACTTTCTTTCACATAACCTTATATGATTTTCTAAATACTTTATGAGGAAGTTCTAATTTCTATAACTTTCCTTCATAAAGAAGTTCTGATAGTATATAAGTCAGTGAGAAGCTGTTCTAATCAATAGTTGCACTTCGCACAGACTTTCTATCTTTTATAATTAGAACATTGTGAGGATATTCTAATCCATATTCTATTCTCACAAAGTTCTGTGTGTTTTTCCGCTGTGCTTAAAATTCTAATTCTTGTTTAGAATTTCTAAAATTTATTTCAGTTTTTAGAAAACCCAATTCACCCCCCCTCTTGGGTTGTGCCATATATATTCGGGACCCACAATCTGGTATCAGAGCCTTGGCTCTTGACTTACCTAAGCTTAACCGCTTAAGAGATAAGATCCCATGGCAACCACAATTCCTCTTTCTTCTTTAGAAGGACAATCTGTTTCTAGACCTCCTTTGTTCAATGGTTCTAATTACTCTTACTGGAAAACTAGAATGGAGAATTTCATGAAATCAGTTGATATAAACTGCTGGAGAAATGTTATCACTGGTCCTCGTATTCCCATGAAAACTGTAGGAGATGAGCTAGTTAGAAAATCAGAAGAAGAATATACCGATGCTGATTGGAATGACATTGCTGTAAATGCAAAAGCCATTAATATTCTTCATTGTGCTTTAGATGCAACTGAATACAACAAAGTGTCTGGATGTAAATCTGCAACAGAGGTATGGCAAAAACTTAAAGTAACCTATGAGGGTACAGATAGAGTAAAAGAATCCAGAATAAACATCCTTTGGAGAGAATATGAAATGTTTAGTATGAGAGAAGGGGAAACTATTGCAGAACTAAATTCAAGATTTACCAATATAGTTAATCCTTTAAGAACTCTCGGAAAGGAAATTTCAGAAGATGAGCTTGTTAAGAAAATCCTTAGAATTCTACCTAGAAAATGGGATTCTATAGGAACTGTCATGAATTACAAAGAGACTCCCGTTACTTATGATTATCTTATAGGAGCTCTTGTTTCAGAAGAAATGAAATCTTCCTTGACAACGGAAGATAAGAAAAAGAAAGGACTAGCTTTAAGGGTAGATTCTAGTGAAGAAAGTTCTTCTGATTTTGATAGTGATGATTTAGCACTTGTTGCTAAAAGATTTAAAAAGTTCTATAGAAAGGGTGGAAGGCCACAGAAAAAGTTTAACAAAAAGAATTTTCCATCCAAAAATAGTAACTTGCCTAAGAAAGAACCTTCTGAAGTGGTTTGTTATGAATGCAACAAACCTGGACATATCAAGCCTAATTGTCCTAAACTGAAAAAGAAGTCAACGAAAGAGAAGCTGAAGCAAGCTTTCGTAGCTGCTTGGAGTGATTCAGATGATTCTAATCCTGAAAGCCATGATGATCAAGAAGAGATTGCTAATATCTGTTTAATGGCTACCATCGATTCTGACTCCAAAGAAATCAGTACTCTGACTTCAATACAGAAAGTTGGAATCAACGAAACAAATGCAACGATCCATGAGAATGATGAAAGCACTGTAAGTATTTCTGAACCCGAATCAGAAAGTGATCTTCTAAATACTTACAATAATCTTTGCAATGAGTTTGAAAAACTTGTTAGAAAGCATAAAGTTTTAAAGAAAGATTTCAGAAAATTAAAATCTGAGAGTAATCATTTAAAAGATGCTTTTTATCAAGAAGTTACATGCAAAGATCTTATTATTGAAATCAAAGATCTTAAAAGTTGCAATAATCGATTTTCTGAAAATTTGACACATCTTGAAGAAAAATGCAAAAATCTAAATTCTGAAAATGAATCTTTGAAAACTGAGATTAGAATTCTAAAGTCAATTTCAGAATCTTTTTCTAAAGAGAAAACAAGTTCTAATAGCATTTCTAAACTGAATCGTGTTTCTAATCAGAAAAATGCTGTTTCTAATGTTGTGACTTTAGAACATCAAAGTTCCAACAAAAAGAAGAATCATAGTGCACCTGTTACCACTAATCCTCCAGGACCCAATATGAGTTGGGTACCTAAATCTGCTTGATCTTTTCAGGTGTGCCTAAGGAGCGAGCTGAAAACAGAGATGTGGTACATGGACAGCGCTTGCTCTAGGCATATGACTGGTGACAAAAAGAAGTTCACCAGATTAGAAAAGAAAAAGGGAGGTACGGTAAGCTTTGGAGACAAAGCAAAAGGTAAAATCGTTGGTATTGGTGTGGTAGGTTCTAATCCTTCAATAGAAGATGTATGCTTAGTAGAAGGATTACATTATAATAACTTGTTAAGTGTAAGTCAGATTTGTGATAAAAATAGAAGAGTGATCTTTGAACCTTCTCATTGTGAAGTTCAGAACATGCAAGATAACAAAACCTTATTCATTGGAAAAAGGTTTGGAAATATATACCTTGTAGATCTCTCTGATATGCATAACCAAGATATATGCTTAGTTTCTATTGATAATTCTAGTTGGTTATGGCATAGAAGACTTGGACATGCAAGCATGTTCCTTATTTCTAAATTATTTAAGAAAGACTTAGTTCGTGGTTTGCCAAAGTTGAAATTTGAAAAAGATCACATTTGTGATGCTTGTCAAATGGGCAAACAAACCAGAACATCTTTCAAATCTAAGGACATGGTTTCTACTTCTAGACCTTTAGAATTGTTGCACCTTGATTTATTTGGTCCAATTACTCCTTCTAGTCTTGGAGGAAAATTCTATGCTTTTGTTATTGTAGATGATTACTCAAGATTCACCTGGACACTCTTCCTTAGAAATAAGGATGAGTCATATGACATGTTTGTTCATTTGTGCAAGAAAATACAGAATGAAAAAGGCTACAACATCACGGCAATTAGAAGTGATCATGGAGGAGAATTTGAAAATCAGAAATTCAATGCTTTTTGCAATGAAACAGGAATCTTCCATAACTTTTCAGCACCTAGAACACCTCAATAAAATGGAGTGGTGGAACGCAAGAATAGAACACTTCAAGAAATGGCTAGAACCATGCTAAGTGATTCTAATTTACCAAAGTATTTCTAGGCAGAAGCAGTTAACACTGCTTGTTATATTCTAAACAGGGCTTTGGTAAGATCTAAACTTAAAAAGACTCCATATGAGCTATACAAAGGTAGAAAACCAAATGTTGGTTATTTTCATATCTTCGGGTGCAAATGCTTTATTCTAGATAACAAGAAAAATCATCTTGCTAAATTTGATGCAAAATCTTATGAAGGGATTTTCTGGGATATTCTAATAACAGTAAAGCATATAGAATTTTTAATAAAAAGACTCTAGTTGTAGAAGAATCTATTCATGTTGTGTTTGATGAAACTGACTCTACTTCTAGAACATTAGAAAGTGATGATGTTGTAGATTCTAATCCTGAAAAGCAGAATGAGCAATCAGAACAACTAGAACAGCCAGAAAGCAATCAGAACATCAATAGTCAGGCTGAACCGGAATTAGAACATGAAGATCAGAACATTGTTGAAAGTCAAATGCCAGAAACAGAAAATGAAGATTCTCAATTACCAAAAGAATGGCGATTTCATAAGTATCATCCCCAAGAAGATATTATGGACAATCCCTCAGAAAGGATGATGACTAGAGCTCAACTTAGAAGATATTTTGGTAATGTTGCTTTCGTTTCTCAATTAGAACCTAAAAATTTAGAAGATGCTCAAAATGATGAAAGTTGGATTCTTGCTATGCAAGAAGAGCTAAATCAATTTGAGATAAACCAAGTTTGGAAACTTGTTTCTAGACCTAAAAACCATTCTGTTATTGGAACAAAATGAGTGTTTAGAAATAAGCTTGATGAACATGGTAATGTTGTGAGAAATAAAGCAAGATTAGTGGCTCAAGGGTACAACCAAGAAGAAGGCATCGATTTTGATGAAACTTTTGCTCCGGTTGCTAGACTTGAGGCCATTAGAATGCTTTGTGCATTTGCATGTTTTAAAAACTTCATGTTGTGAATACTCAAATTTTGAGGCTTCTCATGTTGTTGGTGGCATGTGAAACTCTTTAAATGGAGGAAAACACGCTGCTACAGTGCCATGCCAATTAGTTTGACTTTGCTGTAGCAACTGTGCAAACAGTCCGGCCGGACCGGAGGCCATTTTGGACATTTACTGGAAATATGTCAATATGGTACTTGAAACGTCCGGAATTTCACGAGGATCGCAGAACCGATCCCGGAATGATTTTTGGAGGTTGGAAACTCCCAAAAAAGCTCCCGGAGCGAGACATGGTGGCCACCACCAGCTACGGCGGCGCCGGCCGCCGGACACGGCGGCTCCGGCCGCCGGACACGGCGGCAGCTGCCGCCCCACCGACTGGGCGGCACCTGCCGCCCAGCCTCTTGGGCGGCAGCTGCCGCCGAGCCAGGCGGCACCTGCCGCCCTGGACCCGAAAATGGCCTATAAATAGACCATTTTCAGCCTATTTTTGACACCCCTGTCTGTGTTGACGGACGAATCCTTCTCCCTCTCACGCTCCTTGCGTTTTCTTTACCGCTTTTTGCATTTAATTTAATTTTTATTGCATTTTTATTGTGATATTTGGACATTAAAATTAAACAAATTAAAATTAATTAATATTTCCTAAGCGAGGAGCTTAATCTGGAGTTAAGAAGCGGTCGTCGATTAAATCAGGTATGTAAACAAAACTCTGCCTATTTAATTTTAGCACTTCATGCATATTTCTCTTCTACTCTTAATAATTCTACAATTGCATAAATGCATCCACGTCATTATTTTTGGTAAATAAACTGCCTTAATTAATTTGATTAAGCTTAAATGCCCGGTTAATCAATAATCGTGGTATTAAAGTTTAATCCGACAATATTGGCTAAAAGAGCCTAGTTAATTAATAACTACGGTTCAATTGCCTTATTTCGAATAAATCCGGCTTAAGTCCAATTAATCAATAATTGTGGCTAAAACCCTTAATCAATCACGTTTCGACAATAAATTGTGATTAAGCTCGAACGCCCGATTAATTGATAATCGTGGCATTAAAGCCTAAATCGCACATTTTGGCAAACTAATTGCCTAAAACAACACATTTTGGCCAAAGGCCTTAAAATCAACCATTTTGGCGAAAATTGCTTAAAATCAACATTTTTGGCAACATGCCTAAAAATTAATCAATCTTTGGCGAAATGCCTAAACAAAATGCACAAAGCATACACACTCATGCACAAAGCATACACACTCATGCACAAAGCATACACACTCATGCACAAAGCATACACTCATGCACAAAGCATACACACTTATGCACAAAGCATACACACAAAATGCACAAAGCATACACACACTCATGCACAAAGCATACACACAAAATGCACAAAGCATACACACACTCATGCATTAAGCATACACCTTCAAAGCCCTTTTAAAAAGGCTTATCGAACTACGTTGACTTTGATCTTCCATTCAAACGGAAGTACGTAGGCACGTTCGGGATTTAACCCCGAGCGGCAAGTCGAAATCACTCAAACATTTCATTAATCCATCATTCACCCTTGCAAAACACTCATTCATCGGTTAGTTTATCAGCATGACATAGTCTCGGGATCCACCTCGGTTTCGTAGATTGTGCCTTAAACATTGGGATAATTAATCTAGTAACTAGGTTAATTAAAAATGGAGTCACTTAGGGTTTTTTCCTAGTTTACCCTAAAATAATTAAACAAGGTGGCGACTCACACACATCACGTGTATTTCTTCTCATTCATCATATGCTTCACATGCCTATGTGCTTTTGGGGAAGGGGTTCACACATGTTGTATCAAATGGATGTGAAAAGTGCTTTCCTAAACGGTTTTCTAAATGAAGAAGTGTATGTAGAACAACCTCCTGGCTTTGAAATTTTTGATAAACCTAATCATGTTTACAAACTTACTAAAGCTCTTTATGGTTTAAAGCAAGCTCCTAGAGCTTGGTATGAAAGATTGAGTAAGTTTCTATTAGAAAATGGTTTTTCAAGAGGAAAAGTTGATACAACACTATTTATTAAAAATAAAGCACATGATATTCTAGTTGTACAAATTTATGTTGATGACATAATCTTTGGTTCTACTAACGACCTTCTTTGCAAGGAATTTTCTAAGATTATGCAGGGTGAGTTCGAAATGAGTATGATGGGAGAGTTAAACTTCTTCCTTGGACTTCAAATCAAACAATGTGAAAATGGAATTTTCATTAATCAAGGAAAGTATACTAGAGAGTTGTTGAAACGATTCAAAATGGAAAATGCCAAGGTATGTAGTACTCCAATGAGTCCATCGTCAAAATTAGAAAAAGATGAAAAAGGCAAGGACGTGGATATCAAGTTGTTTAGAAGTATGATTGGTTCTTTGCTATATCTAACGGCAAGCAGACCAGACATACACTTCAGTGTTTGTCTATGTGCTAGATTTCAATCGTGTCCCAAAGAATCTCATTTAATTACTGTAAAAAGAATACTAAGATATCTTTGTGGAACTTCTAATCTGGGTCTGTGGTATTCTAAAGATGATACATTTGATCTTGTTGGGTATAGTGATTCTGATTTTGCAGGAAGCAGAATAGATAGAAAAAGCACGTCTGGGACTTGTCAATTTCTGGGTAGCGCCCTTGTATCATGGTTTAGCAAGAAACAGACATCGATTGCTCTTTCTACTGCAGAAGCAGAATATGTTGCTGCTGGAAGTTGTGTTGCACAAGTTCTATGGATCAAACAACAGTTGGCAGACTATGGACTAAAATTAGAAACAGTGCCTATCAAATGTGACAACATAAGCACCATCAATTTATCCAAAAATCCAGTTCAGCATTCTAGAACCAAGCATATAGAACTCAGACATCACTTCATACGTGATCATGTACAAAAAGGTGATATTGTGATTGAGTTCATTCCCACTGAAAAACAATTGGCAGATATTTTTACAAAACCTTTGAATGAAAGTCAATTCTGCACAATTAGAAGAGAACTTGGTATGTTAGTTCTAAACTCATAACTTTAGAACTCTGTAAGTATGTTCTAAACTGCTTTCTAATTTCGAGAATAGAAGACTTGCTTTATTCTAATTTTTTATATATATATTCTGTGTGAAAACTGATTTTTGTCTAAAAACGCACGTTTTCTCTCATGACTTTCTAAAAGTCATTATCAAAATCTTGCTTTAGACTAAAACAGTTATTTTATTTGTCTTTATTATGTTTTCGTGTCTTTAGTGCTTTGGCGGTTTTAGGATTTATTTTATTTTGTTTGTTTTGTTTTATTTCCTTTATTTTTTTTTTCTCGTTTGTCTTATTTGTCGTTTTAAATTTCATATAAAAACTGTTCTTTATTTCTTTCTTCCGCCACTTAAGCGTCTGTATTTTGTGTTAACTGCTTAACGTACTCTTCATCTTCTCTTTGCAAAACTGAAACCCTAAGTTACTTTTGAGGTTTGAAATCCATATCAATGGGCGAATCCAGTTCAAACTCCTCTTCAGACTCTCTTACCGAGCAAGAGCTTCAACTTCTGAAGAAGCTCTCTAAGAAATAAGAACAGAAGGAGTCAAAGGAGAAAAAGGCTGAAGAGAAAACTAAGAAAAGAAAAATTGAAACGGGTACCTCACAGAAACAGGGAGTGAAAGCTCATGACAAAGATAAGCATGTTGGTCAGTCTGTTTCCAAGCTGGACAGTGGATCCTTGAAAATGAAGGATGAGGAACCAGGTGAAGAGAAAGGGAAAGAAGAGAAGACAGACGAAGAAAAAGAAAAGGAAGAAAAGAAAGTAAAAAGGGAAATTGGAAAATCAAAAGAAGAAATAATTAAGGAAAAGGAGAGTAAAGAAGAAGTTGAGAAGAAGAAAAAAAAAAAAGGGGAAAGGAAAATTAGATGAAATAGAGAAAGAAGAAAAAGTGAAAGAAGAGGAAAAGAAGACTGAAGAAAAGACAGAAGAAGAAGAAACACAAGAAGAAGGAGAAGACACTGAAAAGGAAAGTGCCACAGATAAAGAAGAATTAAAAGAAGAAGAAGTAGAAAAAGAGAAACAACATAAGGAGCAAGAAAAAGGGAAGGAAGCTGAGGAAGGCAGCGATGCTGAAACAGAGAAAATAGAAATCAGTGATGAAGAAAAGACTACTGAGGGCAAGGCAGAGCAAGAATCTGAGTCATTGTCAGCTCAACGTAGTAGGGATGCTATGCTAAAAAGATTAGAAGAGGATCTAATAGCAGAACATAACAGGGAACTTGATGAGGCGATTCAACAGTGCAAGACTGTGATTGAACAAAATTAGTCTCTCATTGAAGTTCTGGAAAGGATAAAAGATGTAAATGCGAGGAAGTTAGCTACTCTAAAGATAAAAGGAACACCTTACGTTCCCTCCTCAGAGAAGCCAAAGAATGTGAAGCATACTGCTGGCAAGCACAGAACACATGGAAGAAAGCCTCCACTACATCCATCTTCAAAAAGGACAGAAAGTTCTTCTGAAACTGCTCCAGCTCAGCCTTTAAGAAGTTCTAAAAGACTTAGAACTGGTCCTAAGCCTCTTTGATCTGTTTTTTTTTTATTTTTTTATATAAATTCTGAACAATTTATTTTTTTTGCTTTATTTTCGTAGGATTATACTTTATTTGGAACTGTTTATTTTTTCTTTATTTTTGCTGTGACTATGTCTAACCCTTTTTATATGATGACAAAAAGGGGGAGAACAGGTGTTTTGATGGTACTTGGATGGTACTTGGTGACAGATATTTTTGGTGGTACTTGGCAACCACAAGGACTTTTATGGACTTATATTTTAGTGGTTATCTGTGTGTTTATTGTTTTCTAATATGGTCTATTTTTGGTGAGCTATACTTTAGAACTAAGATTCTTATTCTAACGACTGTTTTGCAGGTTGGGCGTAAGATCTCTTGCTCTATTTTTATCAGCCTCTATTCTATTTTATTGCTCTGACCATATGTTCTAAATATTAGAACTCAGAATATCCCGTTTATCTTTGCTAGTTCTAATACTTGTGCTCTGATTATTAGAACTTAGAATATCTTGCGTATACTTGATAGTTCTAAAATCATTTTCTAAAAATGCCTCCCTAGTTCTAATTTTTCATAAAACAGATTTATTGCATCTATTCAGGGGGAGCAAAATACATGTTCTAATTTGCTTTATATTAAAATCTTTTGGCATTTTTAGAACTCTTATGCATAAAATTCAGGGGGAGCACATGTTTTTATGTTTGCTAAATTTATTGGTTTTGTCATCATCAAAAAGGGGGAGATTGTTGGCTTAAGGGTCAAAATGCTTATCTCGGATTTTGATGATTATTACAAAACAAATAAATTTAAATTATATTATTTGTGCTAATTTTATTTTATGCAGAATTTCTTTGGAAAGAAATTATACAAGGCAAGTCCTACATTGAGAGTGAATATTTCGAAGATCCTAGTAATCTAGGCATTTAGGAAACTTTGTAGGATAGAGAGAAAGGTTACATATGAGCACAAAAATCTTTTTCTCTCTCAAAAGTATTTTCGGAAATTAGATTTTTTCAAAATAAATTCCTTTATTTTATTTTCGAAAAATATTCCTTTAAATCGAAAAGATTTATTTTCCTAAAAACTAAAGAGATTTCCTCTCTAATGTTTTTGGTAATAAAATCTTTCATCTTTTCGGAAATATATTTTGAAAGATCTAAAGTGTTTTAAAGTTATTCACTTACCTTAAATATGAAGGAAAATCTCTTTTGGTTTTGGTAAGAACATCTTTTCCGCAAACAATTCTTTCCAAAATAAATGCTGTCGATAATCTTTTCTAAAGGAAAGTGAAAATCGGGTTTTATTCTCTTACCAAAAAGGGATAAAACAATTTTTGATAACAAAGATTTTCACATCTTCTAAAATAAGGAAAGAAGATATTCTGATCTCTTTCCAAAAGGTGACAGCTCCTTTGTTTCCTATATAAAGGATCATTCACGCCTTGAAATTTTGGTGAAGTAAGAGTAATTGTTTTAAGAGCACTCTCTCTCATTGAACGAATCTTTTTCTCTCAAAACTTACTCTACCCCCATTTTCTTTTCATCTCTATACCTTAACGTTTTCATATTTAAAGAAGAAAAGAATTTTTACAGTTACATTTTGAAAAACAGTTCTGTGTTCTAATCGACCTTCTAATCTGATAAAACTGTTTTTCCTGTGCTTATATAGGCGTTTCTTTCTATCTATTTAGAATCTGTATTCTACAGTAGACATGCTCTTTATTTTGTTAAACTTTTGAGTGTAATAGCTTAGGTTAGAAGCTATTGAGATAGAGGTTATCAAGCGACCTTCTCCATGTGTGGGATAGCAATGTCTTGAATTGAGTTTTCTGTACTCTACCAAAAACAGAAAGGGTTGAGGTTAACTAGAACCTTTGGAAAATCTAGTGGGACAAAAGGGTAGATCTAGGTTGTTGATCTATTTGCCTTGTACTGTTGGTTTGTCTCTTACCCTTGAAAAGAGATAACATAGTTGAGGATCTCAAGATGCGTCTTGGGGAGTGGATGTAGGCGAGTTAGTGCTGAACCACTATAAATCTCTGTGTTGATCTTTTCTAATTTCTGAAGTTTGCTTGATACTATCTTTATTTCACTTCTGTTTAATTTTAGAAACGCTAAAACTGTTAATGATTCAGATGTTCTAAAACGATAATAAGCTATATCTTTTCTGAACATTAGAACTCTGGTATTCTAATAAAGTGAATATACAATGTTCTAACTGTTGCTCTATTCCCAGTATATTTCACTGATTGGGTTTCTAGTTAATGTTTTAAACTTTATGAGGACGTTCTAATCTTGATAGCTCTTCATCATAAAGTTATTCTGATATTTGATTAAGGCTCTGTGAAGAAGTTCTGAATTCAATAACTTTCTTTCACATAACCTTATATGATTTTCTAAATACTTTATGAGGAAGTTCTAATTTCTATAACTTTCCTTCATAAAGAAGTTCTGATAGTATATAAGTCAGTGAGAAGCTGTTCTAATCAATAGCTGCACTTCGCACAGACTTTCTATCTTTTATAATTAGAACATTGTGAGGATATTCTAATCCATATTCTATTCTCACAAAGTTCTGTGTGTTTTTCCGCTGTGCTTAAAATTCTAATTCTTGTTTAGAATTTCTAAAATTTATTTCAGTTTTTAGAAAACCCAATTCACCCCCCCTCTTGGGTTGTGCCATATATATTCGGGACCCACAAGAGGTCGAATGACTTGGTCTCCCCCTACATTAACCATGGAGGCCAAAGTAGCCAGAGCATCAGCAAACTGATTTTTGGCTCGCGGCAAGTAGTGGAAGGATAAATCCTCAAATTGCTGAGCCAATTCGTCCAAGCGTTGCAGGTAAGGAACCAAACGCTCTTCCTTAATTTTCCATTTTCTCAAAGCTTGGGAGACTATTAAATTAGAATCCCCGAAAACCTTGAGGACCCTTATTTCCTTTTCCAGGGCTGCTTCTAACCCCTTTATGCAAGCTTCATACTCGGCTTCATTGTTGGTGCAGTCGAAATCTAATTTGACTGCGATTGGAACGTATTCTCCACAAGGAGTTTTGAATACGACTCCAACCCCATTTCCATGATAGTTTGAATCTCCATCGAAGTACATTTCCCAGACTTCACTTTCCAAGCTCAACAAGTCTTCATCAGGAAATTCTACCTCTGGCATTTGGTCTTCGACCGGTAATTCAGCTAATTGATCAGCCAAGGCTCCGCCTTTCACTGCCTTCCGTTGTACAAATTTTAAATCATAGGCTGCGAGCACCGACACCCACTTAGCCATCTTACTGTCAAGAACCGGCCTCTCTATAAGGAATTTCAAGGGGTTCGATTCAGAAATAACGTATGTGGTGTAGGACGAGAGTTAGTGCTGCAGCTTTGTACAAGCCCAAACTAGAGCCAGACACAACTTCTCTATCTTATTGTATTTTAGCTCGTAGTCTAGCATCCTTTTGCTGAGGTAATACACGGCATTTTCTATCCTTGTATCTTCTGCTTGTTGAGCTAGCATTGCACCCATCGCTTCTTCTGTCACTAATAGATACAATAGCAAAGGCTTTCCTAGCCTTGGTGGCTGTAAAACCGGCGGGGATAACAGATATTTCTTGACTTGGTCAAAAGCTTTCTGACAATCCTCATTCCATTTGATGGCTACTCCTTTCCTGAGTAATTTGAAGATTGGACCACAAGTATCGGCTAATTGATTGATGAACCGGCTGATGTACTGTAGCCTTCCCAGGAAACCCCAAACTTCTTTTTCCGTCTTCGGTGCTGGCATTTCCAGAATGGCTTTGGCTTTTGAAGGGTCAATCTCTATGCCCTTCCGGCTGACCATATGCCCCAGAAATACTCCGGATGTAGCTCCAAACAGACATTTTGCCGAGTTGAGCTTTAAATTGTACTTTCGAAGTCTAAGGAAGAACTTCTCAAGTGCTGTTGTATGTTCTTCAGCTGTTTTTGATTTAACAACCATATCGTCCACATACGCTTCTACTTCTTTGTGAATCATGTCGTGGAAGATGGTCGTTGCCATTCTTTGATAGGTTGCCCCGGCATTTTTGAGCCCAAAAGGCATAACCCCATAGCAGTAGGTTCCCCACTCTGTGTTTTCTCTTTGTCTGGCAAATGCATCATTATTTGATTGTACCCGACAGCAAGATCGGTCATGGAGACCATCTCGTGTCTAGCCATTCGGTCTACCAACAAGTCAATATGCGGCAGGGGGAAGTTGTCCTTCAGACATGCTTTATTCAAATCCCGGTAATCCACACACATTCGCACCTTTCCATCCTTCTTAGGAACCGGCACTATGTTTGCTAACCACGTCGGAGAGGCAATGGGTTCTATGAATTTATTCTCCAATTGCTTGGCTACTTCCTCCTTAATTTTCAAGGACCATTCTGTTTTCAGCCTTCTTAACTTCTGTTTTACTGGTCTAGCCTCAGGGTACACTGGAATCTTGTGCACCGCTATTGCCGGGTCAATTCCCGTGATGTCACTTGCCTTCCACATGAAACAATCGGCAAACTTCTTCAAACATTTACTGACCTGTTCCCTGTTCACACAGTTAGATGCAATGTATGTATGTTCATTTTCTTCTTTGCCAATTATTATTTTTTCTTTTTCATTTTTTATTTCATTTATTTGATCTTCATTATTTTTGCTTGGAAATGCTTGCAAAGATAGACACACGGGGTAGTCAATAATTTGCAAGCCTTTATTGATTATGACGGAATCGTCCTCATAAATTACATCAAATTTGAAATCTGGATTTTCTAAATCCGACACAGACGACTCAGAACTGGAACTGGACTCTGACTCGGTTTCAGACTCGGGGTCAGACTCAGACTCAGTACAGGACTTGATTACAGACTCTAGGTTTGACTCGAGAGGGGGTTTATCAGCAGCACGCTCCTCCTCGGCGTACCAGTTGGTGAGAGGCCCTTCGTACGGCTTGATCAGGCTCAGCAGGTCTTGATTCCCATCATTTCCTGTAATGACTGCAACCTCATCAAAAAGACTGGGCTGCATGAAGTCTTCCACTTCTAATTTAGTTATTGTTTCGGGCTTGTTGCCCCAGACATCAGAGAATATTTCTAACCCAGGCAGCATCTTCTTAGTAGTTGGGTAGCGAAATGGTTCTTGGAAGCCACGATAAGGAATCGTTTCTCCCGGTTGTGAATACCCAAATTTTGAGGCTCAGAAAGCCTGTTTTCCCGGACTGCAAAGAGTCGGGCCGGACCGGGGGCTATTTTGGAAGTTCACCGAAAATATGTCAATATGGTACTTAAAACGTCCGGAATATCGCGAGGATCGCGGAACAGGTCCCGGAATATTTTTCGGAGGTCTGGAACTCCCAAAAAGGCCCCCGGAGCGAGGCACGGTGTCCATACCGGCCACGGCGGCGCCGGCCGCCGGCCACGGCGGTGCTGTGAACACTCAAATTTTGAGGCTCAAAAGCCTGTTTTCTTCCGGACTGCGAACAGTCCGGCCGGACCGGAGGCCTTTCGGAAAGTTCACCGGAAATATGCCAATATGGTACTTGAAACGTCCGGAAAATTACGAGGATCACGGAACTGGTCTCGGAATATTTTTTGGAGGTCCGGAACTCCCGGAAAAGCCCCCGGAGTGAACTTGCCTGCCCCAGTGGCTCAGCCACCGGAGCCAGCCGCCGAGTCGGGAAGGCCACCGACCCGGCGGCCTATCCGGGCGGCCCAGCCGCCGGGCAGGCCGCCGACGGACCGGCGGCCCGGCCGCCGGGAGGGCCGCCGATCCGGCGGCCCAGCCGGCGGCCCGGCCGCCGAGACTCGGCGGCCTGGCCGCCGGGCGGGCCGCCGAGCCGGCGGTCCATCCGGCGGCCCGGCCGCCGGGACGGCCGCCGGGCCGGCGACCCGGCCACCGGAAACAGTCCGTTTTGCGCCTATAAATACAGGCCTCGGGCCTCCTGTTTTCGGGACTCAGTCTGTGTTGACGGACGCTCCTTCTCCCTCTCGCTCCTTGCGATTCTTTACTGCTTTTTTGCATTTTAATTTAGCTTTTATTGCTTTCTTTCTTTGTTAAGTGGTCATTAAAATTAAATTAATTAATTTCCCTTAACGAGGAGCTTAACCTGGAGTTAAGAAGTGGCCGTCGACTAAATCAGGTACACAAAACTAAACTCTGTCTTTTTTTAATTTTAGCATTTCATGCATGCTTCTTTTCTACTCCTCTTAAATTCTATAACTGCATAAATGCATTCATACCATTAACTAGGCAAATAAATTGCCTCAATTAAATAAATTTAAGCTAAATGCCCGGTTAATTAATGATCGTGGTATTAAAGCTTAAATTCGACAATATTGGCTAAAAGCCTAGTTAATCAATAACTATGGTGAAATTGCCTTTATTTCGAACAAGTTTTGGCTTAAGTCTAATTAATCAATAATTGTGACTAAAAGGCCCTAATTAAACACTTTTTCTTATTATGGCAATAAATTGCCTATAATTCAATTTAATTAATCACTTTAGGCAAACAAATTGCCTATAAGTGAAAATTAATCTTTTTAAAACGACAAATCGCTTAAATCAAAAATTTGGCTAAAAGCCTTTAATTAATCACTTTAGGCAGACAAATTGCCTATAAGTGAAGATTAACCTTTTTGTAGCGACAAATCGCTTAAATTAAATTTCTTTGGCTAAAAGCCTTCAAACAATTTTTTTGGCAAATAAACTGCCTTAAATCAATCAACTTTGGCGACAATCGCCCAATTAGCATCATTTGGCAAAATATTGCCTAAACCAATATTTTGGCTTTAAAAGCCTTAAAACAATTCGTTTTGGCACAAATGCCTTAAAAATCAATCTTTTGGCAAGAATAAGCCCAAATTAAATTCTTTTGGCTAAAAGCCTCAAAATCAACATTTTGGCACCAAGTGCCTAAATCCTTCAACCTTTTTTGGCAAAATGCCTAAACAAAATGCACAAAGCATACACACACTCATGCATAAAGCATCCCATTCAAAGCCCTCTAAAAGAGGCCTATCGAACTACGTTGACTTTGATCTTCCATTCAAACGGAAGTACGTAGGCACGTTCGGGATCTAACCCTGGGCGGCAAGTCGAATCACATAAACATCTTTTTCATTGGTCTAAATTATTTCATCTTCCTTGCAAAACATTCATTCTTAGGTTAGTTTCATCAGCATGACATAGTCTCGGGATCCACCTCGGGTTCGAAGACCATGCCTTAGACATTGGGCTAGTTAATCTAGTAACTAGGTTAATTAAAATTGGAGTCACTTAGGGTTTTTCCTAGTTTACCCTAAAACAATTAAACAAGGTGGCGACTCATACATTCACGTGCATTTCTTCCTTTAGTCACATGCATTCACATGCCTATGGCATTTTGGGGAGGGGTTCACAGTTTGGCGACTCTGCTGGGGACAAGAGTAATGCAATCATTTTGCATAAAGTGGACTACCATTGTTGTGTAAACTAACCTGTCCTTCTTTAGGGCATTATTTTACAATACTTTGTTTTGCAGGGTACCTTAGCACAAATCAAGTATTCTTTCTTTAAGAATACGAGATGAGGAATTTAAACTCAAGTTCTACAAATTGATTAAGACATTTTAATTTGTTGATTTATTTGCACGAATTGAGAATCCTTTTCTCCATTGCATAAAAAAAAAATGAATTTCAAATGAATTTCTTCTCTCTCTGTTCAAACTTCTGAGTCTGGATAGCAAGTAGCGCTGATCGGCAGGTCTCCTTGATTATGTCGACGGACAGCCAAAGCGTCCTCCCTGTTGCCGCAAACCATCCCTAATCCTTTTGGGGATGGCCTATGGGCATGCGTACCGTTGGACCCACGCGAAACTCTTTGTTTCACATGTGGTTAGGTATATCCATGCTCAAGGCTCAAGGGTCCCTTTATAAGCCTATTCTCTATTTGTGTCATAGCCTATAGAACCTATCCTTTAGGACTGTATGCACCCAATGATGAAAATCATATCATAAACAGATTATGGTGTGTTGTTGTGCGCATTCATGGCATATCATAAACATTTGGGTAAACACAAAGAGAGCAGAAAACACCTTTTATCTTCAATCATGCACAGTTGGACAAAGAGTCAATCTACCTCATATCACTCCCATGACACACCAAACACTATACCTACTCCAACTACCCTTGTACTTTCAGGTGCCCCCTGTTCAAGTGCTAGCCACACCTACAGTGCTGTCACCAAGTTCACCAGCTTCACCAGCTACACCGGTTACACCTACGACTCCTGCAACTTTACCTTCACCAATGGCATCACTGTCTGACATCCAAAACCTCATTGAACAACTGGAGGCTAGAATGGAGGCCAGAATGAATGAGGCATTGGCCGCTCAAAGGGCTGCCCTGATAGCTGAATTGGGGAATGGTAATGGTAACGGAAATGGGGCCTCGGCCGGAGGAAGTGGGCCTGCCGCTTCCAATCAGGGTCCTGCTGCTGCTGAACCTACAAACCCTGCCTTGAACTTGGATGACGTACCCTCCAAAACTGCTTCTGAGCTGGAAGCTCAGAGAATGAGAGAGAAGCTAGAGCTTTTAGAAAGGTCAATCACTGCCCTCAAGACCCATAAGGAAGTGGTGGACATGGACTCCTTGTCTTTGTTCCCTGAAGCCAGATTACCAACTAAGTTCAAAATGCCCAACATGGACAAGTTTGATGGAACCACTTGTCCTAAAACTCACCTGAAGATGTATGTGGGTGCCCTTAACCCATTTGGATTGAGCAGTGAGCTCCTTGCTCAGTTGTTCCAACAATCTCTCACCGGTGCTGCATTGAGATGGTTTGTCAGCTTAGATCGGTCTAAGATGAAGACCTGGGAGGATATCTGTAATGCATTTAATTCCCAGTATCACTACAACATGGAGGTGGATGTTACCCGAAGGGAATTAGAGACTACTAAGCAGAAAAATAATGAACCTTTTTCCTCGTTCCTTACGAGGTGGAGGGCCAAGGCCACCCAAATGATTAACCGGCCTTCAGAACAAGAACAGGTAGACATAATAATAAAGAATCTGCAGCCTGTCTACCAACAGCGGTTACAAACCCAGTACTTGCCAACGTTTCAGTCGCTCATTGCTACTGCTACGAAGGTAGAAGACCTGATCCAAATGGGGCAACTAAAAGACGAAGCAGGAACCTCTAAGTACAAGAAACCCAGCCAAGCTGGCAAAGTCCACGAAGTGGCAAGCATTACCCCCACTAACCCGTTACGTGTGGGGAACATGAGAAATGGCAGCCAGTCAAGAAGAACATACACTGATCTCGGGATGCCAATCCTTTTGGTTTTCCGAGAAGCTGTCAAAGCAAATTACATCAAGCCTTTGGAAGCAAGGCCCCCACCAAATCCTTTACCAAGGAATTACAAAGCAGATGAATACTGTGAATACCATCAGGGGTACGGGCATAAGACTGAAGCGTGTTGGACGCTTAGGAACCGCATACAAGATCTGGTGGACAATGGCTCAATCATCCCGAGAAGTAAACCAAACATTAGTACTAACCCCTTACCAAATCATGGGGTAAATGCTATTATAGATGACCAGGAACTGATCGATCCTTTCGAACTGTTCCTAGAGATGAATAACATATGTGTCCTGGATCTGAACGACCTAAGTGAAGAGGTCGATGCTATTACCAGGAGCGGGAGACAGTATGAGCCACTGGTTTTGGATAAAATCCACAACAAGCCCTACCAGAGGGCAGAGGAGCCAAAAGAGGACCCGGTACTCTTACAATTGAAAAAGACACAAGCTAGGGTATCAATCTGGGAACTGTTGGCAGCATCTTTTCCTCATCGCCAAGCTCTTTGCAAGGCTTTAAGCCAATTACAGACGTCAGTGGAGGTTAGCCCTGAAGTACTAGTCTCCACCCTCACCCAGTCATCCAAAGTACAAAGCATCGGGTTTTCTGATGAGGACCTGCCTAAAGAGGGAGGCAGTCATAATAATGCTCTGTATGTCACGGTTCAGACCAGAGACAAAACGGTGCCCATGGTTCTCATTGACAATGGGTCAGCTCTGAATGTCTGTCCACTAAGGGTAGCCAGCTGCTTAGGGTTGGAGGAAACAGACTTCACTCCATCAGATCAAATAGTGAAAGCATACGACAGTACCCGGAGGGAAGTATTGGGGGTTGCCACACTGAAATTAACAGTTGGGCCAACTGTAATGGAAGTTCCGTTTCAGGTAATTGATGTACCAACCAGCTTTAATCTGCTTCTAGGTAGACCATGGATACACCACACCAAGGCAATACCCTCGTCCTTGCACCAAAAGGTCAAGTTTCCCTATGAAGACAAAGTTATCACCATCCAAGGGGATGACTACAATCAGCTGAAAAAGCCAAAGGGCCAGCCTCTCTTTGAGGTCAGTCCTGAAACTGCCAACCTACCTCTCTCAGGATTTCAGTATGACACCGTGCAATGCATAGAGGGAAAGCCTGCCAATTCTCGAATTCTCTTTGATTTCGGGACAGTACGGATAAACTGCATAGTGCCTCTGATGCTGAAGATGTCCTACCTGCCAGGAATGATTATGGCAAGGTCAGGAAAAACATACCCCGCACTGCAGGCCTGGGAGTGTCCGGTAAATGAAGGAACTTATGGACTGGGTTATGAGCCTACCGAGGAAGACCGCGCTGAAAGGATAAGGCGAAGGAAGAAGGGAGGCATACAAATGCGGCCATATCATCTGACTTTGAATGGCTATTTCTGTAAACCGGGAGAAACAATTCCTTATTGTGGCTTCCCGGAGCCATTCCCCTGCCCGACTGCTAAGAAGATGCTGCCTGGGTTAGAAGTATTTGCCGATGTCTGGGGCAACGGGCCCGAAACCATCACTAAACTGGAAATCGAAGACTTTATGCAGCCTAGTCTCTTTGATGAGGTTGCAGTCATCACAGGAAATGACGGGAATCAAGATCTGCTCAGCCTGATCAAGCCGAACAGAGGGCCTCTTACCAATTGGTACATCGAGGAGGAGCGCACTGCTGATAAACCCCTTCCCGAGTCAAACCTAGCACCAGAGTCCATTGTCAAGTCCTGTATTGAGTCTGAATCTGAGTCGGAAATCGAGTCAAGAACCAGTTCCACTTCTGAGTTGTCAGTGTCGGATCTAGAAGATCCAGATGTCAAATTCGATGTAACCTTTGAAGACGATTCCGTCATATGTAATAAAGGCCTGCAAATTCTTGATTACCCCGTGTGTTTATTTTTCCAAGCATTTCCAAGCAAAAATAATCAGATAAATGAAGTAAAAAATGAAAAAGTAAAAATAATAATCGGCAAAGAAGAAAATGAACACACATACATTGCATCTGATTGCATGAACAGGGAACAGGTCAGTGAATGTTTGAAGAAATTTGCTGATTGTTTTATGTGGAGGGCAAGTGACATCACGGGAATTGACCCAGCAATAGTGGTGCACAAAATTCCAGTATATCCAGAGGCTAAGCCAGTGAAGCAAAAGCTAAGGAGGCTAAAGACGGAGTGGTCCTTGAAGATCAAGGAGGAAGTAGCTAAGCAATTGGAAAACAAGTTCATAGAACCCATTGCCTACCCGACTTGGTTAGCAAACATAGTGCCGGTTCCTAAGAAGGATGGAAAGGTGCGAATGTGTGTGGATTACCGGGACTTGAACAAAGCATGTCCGAAGGACGATTTTCCCCTGCCACATATCGATCTATTGGTGGACCGAATGGCTGGACATGAGATGGTCTCCTTGACTGATCTCGCAGTCGGATATAACCAAATAATGATGCATCCGCCAGACAAAGAGAAGACGGCATTCATCACAGAATGGGGAACTTACTGTTACAGGGTTATGCCTTTTGGGCTCAAAAATGCCGGGGCAACTTACCAAAGAATGGCAACGACCATCTTCCACGATATGATTCACAAAGAGGTAGAAGTGTATGTGGATGATATGGTGGTTAAATCAAAAACAACTGAAGAACATACAACAGCACTTGAGAAGTTCTTCTTTAGACTTCGAAAGTACAACCTAAAGCTCAATCCAGCAAAGTGCCTCTTTGGAACTACATCTGGAGTGTTTCTGGGGCATTTGGTCAGTCACAAGGGCATAGAAATTGATCCGTCGAAAGCCAAGGCCATTTTAGGAATGCCAGCACCACGGACCGAGAAGGAAGTGCGAGGTTTTCTGGGTAGGCTACAATACATCAGTCGGTTCATCAATCAGTTGGCTGATACTTGTGGTCCTATTTTCAAACTACTCAGGAAAGGAGTAGCGGTCAAATGGAACGAGGATTGTCAGAAAGCTTTTGATCAAGTCAAGCAATACCTGCTATCCCCACCAGTTTTACAACCACCAAGGCTAGGAAAGCCTTTACTATTGTACCTATCAGTGACAGAAGAAGCTATGGGTGCAATGTTAGCTTAGCAAGCAGAAGATACAAGGGTAGAAAATGCCGTGTATTACCTCAGCAAGAGGATGCTAGAATACGAATTGAAATATAATAAAATAGAGAAGCTGTGTTTGGCTCTGGTCTGGGCATGTACAAAGCTGCAGCATTACCTCTCATCTTACACTACGCACGTTATTTCTGAATCGAACCCCTTGAAATTCCTTATGGAGAGGCCGGTTCTAGACTGTAAGATGGCTAAGTGGGTGTCAGTGCTCGCAGCCTATGACCTGAAATTTGTACAAAGAAAGGCAGTGAAGGGCGGAGCCTTAGCTGATCAATTAGCGGAATTACCGGTCGAAGACCAAATGCCGGAGGTGGAATTTCCCGATGAGGACTTGTTAAGCTTGGAAAGCGAAGCCTGGGAGATGTACTTCGATGGGGCTTCGAACTATCATGGAAATGGGGTTGGAGTTGTATTCAAAACTCCCTGTGGAGAATACATCCCAATTGCAGTTAAACTAGATTTCGCTTGCACCAACAACGAAGCCGAATATGAAGCTTGCATCAAGGGGTTAGAAGCAGCCCTTGAAAAGGAAATAAAATTCCTCAGGGTTTTCGGAGATTCCAACCTAATAGTCTCCCAAGCCCTAAGGAAATGGAAGATTAAAGAAGAAGGTTTGGTTCCTTACCTACAACGTTTGGACGAATTGGCTCAGCAGTTTGAGGAGTTATCGTTCCACTACCTGCCGCGAGCCAAGAATCAGTTTGCCGATGCCCTAGCTACTTTGGCCTCCATGGTTAATGTAGAGGGAGACCAAGTCATTCGACCTCTGACAGTCCGGCTACAGAAACAGCCAGCACACGTTATGAATTTGGTGGATGACAAGCCTTGGTACTGGGATATACAGAATTATCTTCAGGGTGAAGCCTATCCGGAGGGATCCACTAAAACTGATCAACGGACATTGAGACAGTTAGCATCTGGATATTTCCTTACTGAGGGAATTCTGTACAAAAGAAGTTGGAATGGCTTGCACCTGAGGTGCGTTGACGAAGAAGAGGCTCAAACCATCATGGATTCCTTACATAATGGGGAATCTGGTCCACACATGCATGGGATGGCCCTGGCTCGGAAAATTATGAACCTGGGTTATTACTGGTCAACTATGAACGAAGATTGCGTGAGGCACACACGGAAATGCCACGAGTGTCAAATCTTCGCTAAACTGCAAAGGCAGCCTCCGGTCAATCTGAATCCCATAGCCTCACCATGGCCTTTCGCAACTTGGGGCATAGACATAATTGGAAAGATCCATTCGAAGGCCTCTAATGGCCACCAATTTATCCTGGTTGCTGTTGATTATTTCACAAAGTGGATCGAGGCAGCCTCCTATTCGGTTTTGAATGCCAAGAAGGCAGCACAGTTCGTTCGTACCAACATCCTTTGTCGGTATGGAACACCATTCGAGATTATCACTGATAATGGATCTCATTTTCAAAACGAGTTTTCAGACCTGCTGAAGCGAAAGAAGATCCAGCATCATAAGTCCTCTCCCTACCGTCCACAGACGAACGGGGCCGTTGAGGCTGCAAACAAGGCCATAAAGGTCATTTTGCGGAAGACGGTGCAGAAGCATAGGGCATGGCCCGAACAGTTACCATTTGCCTTGTGGGGATACAGGACCTCCATCAGAGCGCCTACCGGGGCAACCCCGTATTCCTTAGTGTATGGTATGGAAGCAGTGCTGCCTATTGAGCTGGAAGTTCAGTCGGCAAGAATTATCCGAGAAAGCCAGATCAGCGAAGCAGATTGGGCCGAGAATTATCATATGCAACTCTTGGGTATGGACGAAAAGCGATTACGAGCAATCCACCAGACTCAAGTTTATCAAAGGAGAATAGCGCGGCATTTTAATAAAAAGGTTAAAAATCGGAAACTCGAAGAAGGTTGTTTGGTTCTGAAAGAAATTAGACAGCCAATCATAGACCCACGTGGGAAGTTCCGTCCTCATTGGGCTGGGCCCTATGTGTTGAAGAAGATATTATCCGGCGGAGCCGTCGTCTTGACTGATTTAGATGGTTTGGAATTTACAAATCCATGTAATTTAGATCAGTTGAAAAGATATTATGTGTGATCATTGCATGATGTAAATGAACTACATTAGGCCTGATTCTCTTTGGAAAAAAAAAGAAATTATATATCGGAGATATGTAGGCAACCCTCATTGGGTGCGGTCTAAGCATTAGTAAAAAAAAATCATCATTTCACAAATTTCATGCTTCTTTGCCAAAAAAAAAAGAGAAAAGGAAAATAAGAAAAAACCCGCTAAGTTGAAAACCCGAAAGGGCGACTTAGGCAAAAGTCGGGGCCCGCTAAGCTGAAAACCCGAAAGGGCAGCTTAGGCAAAAGTGGGTAGCTCGCTAAGCTGAAAACCCGAAAGGGCGGCTTAGGCAAAAATTAGAGCTTAAATAAATAAAGTTGGAAAATGCTTGGAAAGCTAAACAACATTCTCAATTTAAGCAATAAAGTCAAGAAAGTGAAAGAATCCAAAATAAAGCTAAGTCCAAGACAAAAGTATAAAGCATACATCCAAAAATCCAAAATCCCAAATAAAGGTCAAACAATAATGAAAGTCCAAAAAGCCTATAGAAGTCTAGGCATCCCGTCGCCTCCGCGGGGCGGCATCCTCTGAGTCTCCTATCTGCCCAGCCTCGCCGGTCCGAGGAGCCAACACAATCTCCTCACCAGTCCCAACCTCATCCTCAGCATCAGCCTGAACCCAACCTTCGAGTACGCTCAGCAGTGCAGTCCTCCTTGGTCTCTCAATTGGCCAGACAGTAGTAATGAACCAAGCCCGATACTCAGGAGAAGTCTGAACACTGGCAGGGTTAGGCAAAGGCCTAACCATTTGATGATCTCTTACCCAAGCCCTAAGGACAGCTCGGGTAACACCTGGAGTGATGGCCGAATCAGCTGAAAAGTCATCCATAACCGGAACAGTTTGATCTATCCCCATTTGTCTCAAAACGCGCAAAGCGCAGTACCAAGTACAATGGGTGAGGCCCAGAAGATAAACCCGAGAATGGCGAAAGCTGACCTGGATGAAACGGGTAACATTGTACCAAGGAACGAACCACAATATCTCATCGGGGCCCAACTCAATCAGCCATGAAGTCCATGCATCAGTAGAAGGGCGTGTGATCAAGATCCTCCGGGTACGATACTGAGAAGGATTGTAGGGTAAAAGAGTAGGAGCAGCAACCACTTGGAGATGGTCCCTCAACCATACTTGAGTAATGGATCCTTTCTGTTACAATGAAATAATAAAAGGAAAAGGAAATGGGAAAGGTAGTAAGGGGAAATACCTGGAGAATGATGGGAGAGACTGTCCATTCCTCAAACCCTAAAGCAGCCCTGTCGAGGCTCCTAATAGTCTCTGCCAGTACGAGACCACCGATGCAACCCATGTCTTCCATTTGCCAAACCATGGGGCAAAGGCACAGATCCCCGAAGCCTGGGTCCCGGTTAAACAAGAAGCCAGCCAACAAACAGAAAACTAAAGCCCGCATCCTCAGCCTCATCCGGTCTGGGTCATCTGGTTGAGCCTCTGAGAACTCATCAATCAGGGGCAGCAAGGTAAATCTGGCTACCTGAGTAGCCGTCAGCTCTCCCCGCCCAAATCTAGCATAGATGTCAGGGGCCTGGAGGGATAACCAGCGCCTAGAAACGCTCAACGCGGGAGAAACCGTGCCAGGCTCGACAACCCGGGGCAGGTCCAGCCCAATCAACTCCAACATTCGGTCAGAGGAGATCTCAGACCTCCAATCATCATACAGCTCAATCGGTCGAACTCCGAAAGGGATTCCGGAAATCACAGAAAAATCCGTAGGGGTCATTGTCAGCTCGCCCCGAGAAAAGTGGAAGGTGTTGGTAGTGTCCCACCACCTCTCGGCCAAAGCACCCAATAATTCCTTGTGATTGTTCCGAGCCATGTCAAGGTGTCTTAGATAACCCAGATAAGACGGGCGGATAATTGCACCCACCGGGTGGCTGTAATCAAGAATTTCGGGCGGAATTCCAGCTATTGAACTCTCGCCGACATCCAACTTAATACGACAATCCTAAAAGGTAAAATAACCTAAGAGTTACTCCTCGGTCCCTTACTAAGGGTAATATCTTAGTGCTTTCCTAGCATGCATACTGATAAAGATAATAAGCAAAAAATTACAATTTTGGCCTAAGGCCCAAAAAATCACAATTTGGCCCAAGGCCCAAAAAATTCACATTTGGCCTAAGGCCCAATAAAATTCATTGTTTGGCCTAAGGCCCAAAAAATTACAATTTTGGCCTAAGGCCCAAAAAATCACAATTTGGCCCAAGGCCCAAAAAATTCACATTTGGCCTAAGGCCCAATAAAATTCATTGTTTGGCCTAAGGCCCAAAAAATTACAATTTTGGCCTAAGGCCCAAAAAAAATCACAATTTGGCCTAAGGCCCAAAAAATTCACATTTGGCCTAAGGCCCAATAAAATTCATGGTTTGGCCTAAAGCCCAATAAAATTCATGGTTTGGCCTAAAGCTCAATAAAATTCCCCTTTGGCCTAAGGCCCAAAAAATCACAATTTGGCCTAAGGCCCAACAAAAAAATTCACATTTTGGCCCAAGGCCCAAATAAATAAATGAGAAATGAGCTTACCTGGGCAAAGATGCCGGTCACGGAGGCGTGCGTATCCGCTTCCACCGCCAGATTGGCATCATCGAGGGAGATCCCCAGAGACTCCAGAAGGTCTTCATCACTGCTATAGCCTGCCATGGTGAGAAAGTTGAGAGAATTGGAAGTTTGGAATGAATGAAAAATGAATTCTTCAGCTATTTATAAGGAAAAGGCTAAAAGGCGGGTCTTCCGGACGCGTCTGATTTTCGCCTCCAAAATTTGGTCTTCAAACAACCACCGACGCCCATAAATCATTTTTATGGTTGCCGGTGGGGGGCAACTGTGAACACTCAAATTTTGAGGCTCAAAAGCCTGTTTTCTTCCGGACTGCGAACAGTCCGGCCGGACCGGAGGCCTTTCGGAAAGTTCACCGGAAATATGCCAATATGGTACTTGAAACGTCCGGAAAATTACGAGGATCACGGAACTGGTCTCGGAATATTTTTTGGAGGTCCGGAACTCCCGGAAAAGCCCCAGGAGTGAACTTGCCTGCCCCGGTGGCTCAGCCACCGGAGCCAGTCGCCGAGCCGGCGGCCCAGCCGCCGAAGGACCGGCGGCTCGGCTGCGGAAAGGCCGCCGAGTCGGCGGCCCATCCCGGCGACCCAGACGCCGGGAAGGCCACCGACCCGGCGGCCTATCCGGGCGGCCCAGCCGCCGGGCAGGCCGCCGACGGACCCGGCGGCCGGGCCGCCGGGCGGGCCGCCGAGACCCGGCGGCCCGGCCGCCGAGACTTGGCGGCCTGGCCGCCGGGCGGGCCGCCGAGCCGGCGGTCCATCCGGCGGCCCGGCCGCCGGGCCGGCGACCCGGCCACCGGAAACAGTCCGTTTTGCGCCTATAAATACAGGCCTCGAGCCTCCTGTTTTCGGGACTCAGTCTGTGTTGACGGACGCTCCTTCTCCCTCTCGCTCCTTGCGATTCTTTACTGCTTTTTTGCATTTTAATTTAGCTTTTATTGCTTTCTTTCTTTGTTAAGTGGTCATTAAAATTAAATTAATTAATTTCCCTTAACGAGGAGCTTAACCTGGAGTTAAGAAGTGGCCGTCGACTAAATCAGGTACAGAAAACTAAACTCTGTCTTTTTTAATTTTAGCATTTCATGCATGCTTCTTTTCTACTCCTCTTAAATTCTATAACTGCATAAATGCATTCATACCATTAACTAGGCAAATAAATTGCCTCAATTAAATAAATTTAAGCTAAATGCCCGGTTAATTAATGATCGTGGTATTAAAGCTTAAATTCGACAATATTGGCTAAAAGCCTAGTTAATCAATAACTATGGTGAAATTGCCTTTATTTCGAACAAGTTTTGGCTTAAGTCTAATTAATCAATAATTGTGACTAAAAGGCCCTAATTAAACACTTTTTCTTATTACGGCAATAAATTGCCTATAATTCAATTTAATTAATCACTTTAGACAAACAAATTGCCTATAAGTGAAAATTAATCTTTTTAAAACGACAAATCGCTTAAATAAAAAATTTGGCTAAAAGCCTTTAATTAATCACTTTAGGCAAACAAATTGCCTATAAGTGAAGATTAACCTTTTTGTAGCGACAAATCGCTTAAATTAAATTTCTTTGGCTAAAAGCCTTCAAACAATTTTTTTGGCAAATAAACTGCCTTAAATCAATCAACTTTGGCGACAATCGCCCAATTAGCATCATTTGGCAAAATATTGCCTAAACCAATATTTTGGCTTTAAAAGCCTTAAAACAATTCGTTTTGGCACAAATGCCTTAAAAATCAATCTTTTGGCAAGAATAAGCCCAAATTAAATTCTTTTGGCTAAAAGCCTCAAAATCAACATTTTGGCACCAAGTGCCTAAATCCTTCAACCTTTTTTGGCAAAATGCCTAAACAAAATGCACAAAGCATACACACACTCATGCATAAAGCATCCCATTCAAAGCCCTCTAAAAGAGGCCTATCGAACTACGTTGACTTTGATCTTCCATTCAAACGGAAGTACGTAGGCACGTTCGGGATCTAACCCCGGGCGGCAAGTCGAATCACATAAACATCTTTTTCATTGGTCTAAATTATTTCATCTTCCTTGCAAAACATTCATTCTTAGGTTAGTTTCATCAGCATGACATAATCTCGGGATCCACCTCGGGTTCGAAGACCATGCCTTAGACATTGGGCTAGTTAATCTAGTAACTAGGTTAATTAAAATTGGAGTCACTTAGGGTTTTTCCTAGTTTACCCTAAAACAATTAAACAAGGTGGCGACTCATACATTCACGTGCATTTCTTCCTTTAGTCACATGCATTCACATGCCTATGGCAT
>NC_143158.1:21040913-21159384 GCF_041381405.1 Jatropha curcas | reverse complement strand
GCTTTTTGCATTTTAATTTAATTTTTATTGCATTTTTATTGTGATATTTGACCACTAAAATTAAATAAAATTAAAAATTAATTAATATACCTTAACGAGGAGCTTAACCTGGAGTTAAGAAGTGGTCGACGATTAAATCAGGTACGTAAACGAAACTCTGCCTATTTAATTTTAGCACTTCATGCATACTTCTTTTCTACTCTTAATAATTCTATAATTGCATAAATGCATCCACGTCATTATTTTGGTAAATAAACTGCCTTAATTAATTTGATTAAGCTTAAATGCCCGATTAATCAATAATCGTGGTATTAAAGTTTAAATCCGACAATATTGGCTAAAAGAGCCTAGTTAATTAATAACTACGGTTCAATTGCCTTATTTCGAACAAATCCGGCTTAAGTCCAATTAATCAATAATTGTGGCTAAAAGCCTTAATCAATCACGTTTCGACAATAAATTGTGATTAAGCTCGAACGCCCGATTAATTGATAATCGTGGCATTAAAGCCTAAATCGTACATTTTGGCAAACTAATTGCCTAAAACAGCACCTTTTGGCCAAAGGCCTAAAATCAACCATTTTAGCGACAAATCGCGTTAAATCGACATTTTTGGCAAAATGCCTTTAAAATCAACCATTTTCGGCTCAAAGCCGTAAAATCGATATTTTTTGGTAAAATGCCTTAAAATGAACCAATTGTCGGCCAAAGGCCTAAAATCAACCATTTTGGCGACAATCGCCTAAATCGCACGTTTTTGGCAACAATTGCCTAAAACAACACATTTTGGCCAAAGGCCTTAAAATCAACCATTTTGGTGACAATCGCCTAAATCACACATTTTGGCAATTATTGCCTAAATCAAATCATTTTGGCTAAAAGCCATTAAAATCAACGTTTTTGGCAACATGCCTAAAAATCAATCAATCTTTGGCGAAATGCCTAAACAAAATGCACAAAGCATACACATTTATGCACAAAGCATACACATTTATGCACAAAGCATACACAAACATGCACAAAGCATACACAAAATCATGCACCAAGCATACACACAAAAAAATGCACAAAGCATACACAAAATCATGCACTAAGCATACACACACCCATGCATTAAGCATATCATTCAAAGCCCTCTAAAAGAGGCCTATCGAACTACGTTGACTTTGATCTTCCATTCAAACGGAAGTACGTAGGCACGTTCGGGATTTCACCCCGGGTGGCAAGTCAAAATCACATAAACCTTTCATTTGGTCCAATTACATCATTCACCTTGCAAAGCATTCATTCATCGGTTAGTTCATCAGCATGACATAGTCTCGGGATCCATCTCGGGTTCGTAGATTGTGCCTTAAACATTGGGATAATTAATCTAGTAACTAGGTTAATTAAAAATGGAGTCACTTAGGGTTTTTTCCTAGTTTACCCTAAAATAATTAAACAAGGTGGCGACTCACACACTCACGTGCATTTCTTCTCATTCATCATATGCATCACATGCCTATGTGCTTTTGGGGAAGGAGTTCACAGTTTGGCGACTCTGCTGGGGATCTATGTAATTCATAAGCATAAAGTGGACTACAATTGTTGTGAAAACTAACCGGCCTTTCTTTAAGGCATTATTTTATTATGCTTTGTTTTGCAAGGTACCTTAATACGAATCAAGTGGTCTTTCCTTAAGAATACTTGATAAATCCGGACTTAATTGAAAAATGTGATTAAGACATTAAAACTTGTTGATTTATTTGCACGATTGGGAATCCTTTTCTCCATTGCATAAAAAATGAACTTCAAATGAATTTCTTCTCCTTCTATTCAAACTTCTGAGTCTGGATAGCAAGTAGCGCTGATCGGCAGGTCTCTTTGATTATGTCGACGGACAGCCAAAGCATCCTCCCTGTTGCCGCAAACCATCCCTAATCCTTTTGGGAATGGCCCATGGGCATGCGTACCGTTGGACCCACGCGAAACTCTTTGTTTCACATGTGGTTAGGTATATCCATACTCAAGGTTCAAGGGTCCCTTAATAAGCCGATTCTCTATTTATGTCATAGCCTATAGAACCTATCCTTTAGGACTATATGCACCCAATGGTACGAATCATCTCATTAAAATAAATTATGACGTGTTGTTGTGCGCATTCATGACATACCATAAGCATTAAAAAGAAAAAGAGAGAAGAGAGTGGAGGGACACAAAAATATCCTTCTGTTTGTCAGTCATGCACAGTTGGACAAAGAGTCGGTCTACCTCATATCAGTTACTCTGACACACAATACCGCCCACTATACCCTAATGCAATTACCCTTACACTTACAGGTACCCCCTGTGCAAGCAACCACAATAGTACCAGACACACCTACAGTTCTATCACCAGCCTCAACTACACCGATGGCATCCCTAGCTGACATCCAAACTCTCATGGAACAAATGGAAGCCAGAATACAGGCTAGGATGAATGAGGCATTGGCTGCCCAAAGAACCGCCCTATTAGCTGAATTAAGTGGTGGTAATGGGAGTGGGGCTTCCGCTGGGGGGAGTGGTCCTGCTGCCTCCAACCAAGGACCTGGCTCTACGCCTATGTCTTCAAACCCTAACTTGGATGAAATGACCTCCAAAACTGCTTCTGAGCTGGAAGCTCAAAGAATGAGAGAAAAACTGGAATTGCTAGAAAGGTCTGTTACTGCTCTAAAGACCCACAAGGAGGTGGTGGACATGGACTCTTTGTCCTTGTTCCCCGAAGCAAGATTGCCTACTAAGTTCAAAATGCCAAACATGGACAAGTTTGATGGAACCACCTGTCCTAAAACACACTTGAAAATGTATGTGGGCGCCCTTAACCCATTTGGATTAAGCAGCGAGCTCCTTGCTCAGTTGTTCCAACAATCCCTGACTGGTGCTGCTTTGAGATGGTTTGTCAGTTTGGACCGCTCTAAGATGAAAACCTGGGAGGATGTTTGCAATGCTTTTAATTCTGAGTATCACTATAATATAGAAGTTGATGTTACTCGAAGAGAACTGGAAACTACCAAACAAAAGAACAATGAACCCTTTTCCTCGTTCCTTACGAGGTGGAGGGCCAAGGCCGCCCAAATGATCAATCGACCTTCAGAACAAGAACAGGTGGACATAATCTTAAAAAACTTGTTGCCTGTCTATCAACAACAGTTACAGACTCAATATCTACCATCATTCCAGTCGCTCATTGCCACTGCTACGAAGGTGGAGGATTTACTTCAAATGGGGCAACTAAAAGAAGAATCGGGGGCCTCAAAATACAAAAAACCTAGTCAAGTTAGCAAAGTCCACAAAGTGGCAAGCATTACTCCCACAAATCCTCTACGTGTGGGAAATATGAGAGCTGGCAGTTAGTCAAGAAGAACCTACACTGATCTCGGAATGCCAATCCTTTTGGTATTCCGAGAGGCTGTTAAAGCAAACTATATCAAACCTTTGGAAGCAAGACCACCACCCAACCCACTACCAAGGAATTACAAAGCCGATGAATATTGTGAGTATCATCAGGGATATGGGCACAAGACTGAAGCATGTTGGACCCTCAAAAATCGCATCCAAGACCTAGTGGATAATGGTTCGATTATTCCACGAAGCAAACCAAACATTAGCACTAACCCTTTACCAAATCACGGGGTAAATGCTATTGTTTCTGACCAAGAATTGATCGATCCTTTCGAGCTATTCTTGGAAATGAATGAAATCTGTGTCCTAGATCTGAATGACCTATCTGAGGAGGTCGATGCTATAACCAGAAGCGGGAGACAGTATGAACCTTTAGTCTTGGACAAAATTCCAAATAATCCCTACCAAAGAACGGAGGAGAAGGAGGATCCGGTCCTATCACAATTAAAAAAGACACAAGCTAAGGTGTCAATCTGGGAACTTTTAGCATCATCTTTTCCTCATCGCCAAGCTCTTTGCAAGGCTTTGAGCCAACTCCAGACATCGGTACAGGTTAGCCCTGAAGTGCTAGTGTCCACCCTCACTCAATCATCTAAAATGCAAAGCATCGGGTTCTCTGATGATGACTTACCTAAGGAGGGAAACAGTCACAACAATGCTCTTTATGTCACCATTCAGACTAGAGACAAAACTGTACCCATGGTTCTCATTGACAATGGGTCAGCATTGAACGTCTGCCCACTAAGGGTAGCCAGCTGTTTGGGGTTAGAAGAGACAGATTTCATTCCATCTGACCAGATAGTGAAAGCCTATGATAGTACCCGAAGGGAAGTGTTGGGGGTTGCTATGCTAAAATTGACAGTCGGGCCAGCTGTGATGGAAGTCCCATTCCAGGTAATTGATGTACCGACCAGCTTTAATCTGCTTTTGGGTCGACCATGGATCCACCATGCCAAGGCAATACCCTCGTCCTTACACCAAAAAGTCAAGTTTCCTTATGAGGACAAGGTTATTACTATCCAAGGAGATGACTACAATCAGTTGAAAAAGCCGAAAGGCGAGCCTCTCTTTGAGGTCAACCCTGAGACTACTAACTTGCCCCTTTCGGGATTTCAATTTGACACTGTGCAGTTCATAGAAGGAAAGACTACAAACTCCCGAATTCTCTTTGATTTCGGGACGGTGCAGATAAATTGCATAGTTCCTTTAATGCTGAAGATGTCTTATCTGCCGGGAATGAATATGGCAAGGTCCGGAAAGACATACCCCGCATTGCAAGCCTGGGAATGTCCGGTGAATGAAGGGACTTTCGGGCTAGGTTATCAGCCTACTGATGAAGACCGTGCTGAGAAGACCAGAAGAGGAAAGAAGAAAAACATACAAATGCCATCACGCTTTTTGACTTTAAATAGTCACTTCTGCAAATCGGGAGAGACGATTCCTTATCGTAACTTCCAAGAACCATTTTACTGCCCGACTGCTAAAAAGATGCTGCCTGGGTTAGAAATATTCTCTGATGTATGGGGTAACAAGCCTGAAACGAAGACCGATCCGGAAGTGGAAGACTTCATGCAGCCTAGTCTCTTTGATGAGGTTGCAGTCATTACAGGAAACGGTGAAGACCAAGATCTACTAAGCCTAATCAAGCCGAATGAAGGGCCTCTCACCAACTGGTACACCGAGGAGGAACATGCTGCTTACGAACCCCCTCCCGAGTCGAACCTAGAGTCAAAAGTTGAAATCAAGTCCTGTATTGAGTTTGAGTCTGACCCTGGGTATGAGACTGAGCCAGAGTCCAGTCCCAATTCTGAGTCGTCTGTGTCGGATTTTGAAAATCCAGATTTCAAATTTGATGTAATCTTTGAAGACGATTCCGTCATAATCAATAAAGGTTTACAGATTCTTGATTACCCCGCGTGTCTATCTTTCCAAGCATTTCCAAGCAAAAATAAAGAAAAAGAAATAAACGAAATAAAAAATGAAAAAGAAAAAATAATAATTGGCAAAGAAGAAAATGAATATACATACATTGCATTTGATTGTGCTAACAAGAAACAAGTCATTGAATGCTTGAAGAAGTTCGCCGATTGCTTCATGTGGAAGGCAAGCGACATCACGGGAATCGACCCAGCAATAGCGGTACACAAAATCCCAGTATACCCCAAGGCTAAGCCAGTAAAACAGAAGCTAAGAAGGCTGAAGACAGAATGGTCTTTGAAGATCAAGGAAGAAGTGGCCAAGCAGCTGGAAAACAAGTTCATAGAACCTATCGCCTACCCAACATGGTTAGCAAATATTGTGCCAGTGCCGAAAAAAGATGGCAAAGTCAGAATGTGTGTGGACTATCGGGATTTGAATAAAGCATGTCCGAAAGACGACTTCCCCCTGCCGCATATTGACTTGTTGGTAGACCGAATGGCGGGACACGAGATGGTCTCCTTGACCGATCTTGCTGTCGGATACAACCAAATAATGATGCATGTGCCAGACAAAGAGAAAACGGCATTCATCACGGAATGGGGAACCTACTGCTACAGGGTCATGCCTTTTGGGCTCAAAAATGCCGGGGCAACCTATCAAAGAATGGCGACAGCCATCTTCCATGACATGATTCACGAAGAAGTAGAAGTGTACGTGGACGACATGGTTGTTAAATCAAAAACAGCTGAAGAACATACAACAGCGCTCGAGAAGTTCTTCCTTAGACTTCGAAAGTATAATCTGAAGCTCAACCCAGCAAAGTGTCTGTTCGGAGCTACATCCGGAGTATTTCTGGGGCATATGGTCAGTCGGAAGGGCATAGAGATTGACCCTTCGAAAGCCAAAGCCATTCTGGAAATGCCAGCTCCAAGGTGTGAATACTCAAATTTTGAGACTCGAAAAGCCGGTTTTCCCGGCCGCGGCGGTGGCGGCCGCCCTTAAAGGCGGCGATGGCCGCTATCGCCGGCGGCCATGTCGCCGGCGACAGCGGCTGCAGTCGCCTGTGAATATTCAAATTTTTTGAGGCTCAAAAGCCTGTTTTTTCCGACTGCGAACAGTCCGGCCGGACTGGAGGCCTTTCGGAAAGTTCACCGGAAGTATGCCAATATGGTACTTGAAACGTCCGGAAAATTACGAGGATCACGGAACTGGTCCCGGAATATTTTTTGGAGGTCCGGAACTCCCGGAAAAGCCCCCGGAGTGAACCTGCCTGCCCCGGTGGCTCAGCCACCGGAGCCAGCCGCCGAGCCGGCGGCCCATCTCGGCGACCCAGCCGCCGGTCAGGCCGCCGACCCGGCGGCCCAGCCGCCGAAGGACCGGCGGCTCGGCCGCCGGGAAGGTCGCCAAGTCGGCGGCCCAGCCGCCTACGGACCGGCGGCCCAGCCGTCGAGACCCGGCGGCCCGGCCGCCGGGCAGGCCGCCGAGCCGGCGGCCCAGCCGGCGGCCCGGCCGCCGGGATGGCCGCCGGGCCGGCGACCCGGCCACCGAAAACAGTCCGTTTTTTTGTGCCTATAAATACAGGCCTCGGGCCTCCTTTTTTCCTCACTCAGTCTGTGTTGACGGACGCTCCTTCTCCCTCTCGCTTCTTGCGAATTCTTTACTGCTTTCTTGCATTTTTAGCTAGATTTTATTGCTTTCTTTGTTTTGATATTTGGTCATTAAAATTAAATTAAATTAATTAATTTCCCTTAACGAGGAGCTTAACCTGGAGTTAAGAAGTGGCCGTCGACTAAATCAGGTACACATGCTAAACTCTATCTATTTAATTTTAGCACTTCATGCATGCTTCTTTTCTACTCCTCCTAAATTCTATAACTGCATAAATGCATTCATATCATCCACTAGGCAAACAAATTGCCTCAATTAAATAAAATTAAGCTTAGATGCACGGTTAATCGATAATCGTGGTATTAAAGCCTAAAATTCGACAATACTGGCTAAAAGCCTAGTTAATCAATAACTATGGTGAAATTGCCTTTATTTCGAACAATTTTTGGCTTAAGTCTAATTAATCAATAATTGTGACTAAAAGGCCCTAATTAAACACTTTTTTTATTATGGCAATAAATTGCCTATATTTCAATTTAATAAATCACTTTTGGCAAACAAATTGCCTACAAGTGAGAATTAATCAATTTTCAAGTCGCTTAAAGCAATATTTTGGCTAAAAGCCTTTAATAATCGCTTTTGGCAAACAAATTGCCTACAAGTGAGAATTAATTCTTTTTTTCATAGCGACAAATCGCTTGAATCAAAGCTTTGGCAAAATGCCTTAAAACTAATCAATCTTTTGGCTTTAAAGCCTTAAATCAATTCATTTTGGCACAATTGCCTTAAATCAATCAATTCTGGCGACAATCGCCCAATCAACTTTTTGGCAACAATTGCCTAAATCAACTCTTTTCGGCTAAAAGCCTTAAATCAATTTTTGGCGTCAAACGCCCAATCAACTTTTGGCAAACAAATTGCCTAAATCAAACTTTTTGGCTAAAAGCCTCAAATCATCAATTTTGGCAATAAAATTGCCTTAATCATTTTGGCGACAATCGCCCAACAAAACACCTTTGGCACAAATGCCTTAATCATTTTGGCGACAAATCGCCTAACCAATCTTTTGGCTAAAAGCCTTAAAATCAATCATTTTGGCGACAAGCGCCTAAAATCAATCATTTTGGCAATCAAATTGCCTAAATCAATCTTTTTGGCTAAAAGCCTTAAATCAGTCAATTTTTGGCAATAAAATTGCCCAATCAACATTTTGGCAACAAATGCCTAAAACAATCAATTCTTTGGCAGAATGCCTAAACAAAAATGCACAAAGCATACACACACTCATGCATTAAGCATCCCATTCAAAGCCCTTCAAAGAAGGCCTATCGAACTACGTTGACTTTGATCTTCCATTCAAACGGAAGTACGTAGGCACGTTCGGGATTTCACCCCGGGTGGCAAGTCAAAATCACTCAAACATTTCATTAATCCATCATTTACCTTGCAAAGCATTCATTCATCGGTTAGTTTATCGGCATGACATAGTCTCGGGATCCATCTCGGGTTCGTAGATTGTGCCTTAATCATTGGGATAATTAATCTAGTAACTAGGTTAATTAAAAATGGAGTCACTTAGGGTTTTTTCCTAGTTTACCCTAAAATAATTAAACAAGGTGGCGACTCACACACATCACGTGTATTTCTTCTCATTCATCATATGCATCACATGCCTATGACATTTTGGGGAGGGGTTCACAGTTTGGCGACTCTGCTGGGGAATGTAATGCAATCATTTTGCATAAAGTGGACTACTATTGTTGTGTAAACTAACCTGTCCTTCTTTAGGGCATTATTTTACAATACTTTGTTTTGCAGGGTACCTTAGCACAAATCAAGTATTCTTTCTTTAAGAATACGAGATGAGGAATTTAAACTCAAGTTGTACAAATTGATTAAGACATTTTAATTTGTTGATTTATTTGCACGAATTGAGAATCCTTTTCTCCATTGCATAAAAAATGAATTTCAAATGAATTTCTTCTCTCTCTGTTCAAACTTCTGAGTCTGGATAGCAAGTAGCGCTGATCGGCAGGTCTCTTTGATTATGTCGACGGACAGCCAAAGCGTCCTCCCTGTTGCCGCAAACCATCCCTAATCCTTTTGGGGGTGGCCCATGGGCATGCGTACTGTTGGACCCACGCGAAACTCTTTGTTTCACATGTGGTTAGGTATATCCATGCTCAAGGCTCAAGGGTCCCTTAATAAGCCAATCCTCTATTTGTGTCATAGCCTATAGAACCTATCCTTTAGGACAGTATGCACCCAATGATGCTGGATCATTCCATTAAAATGAATTATGTTGTGATGTCGTGCGCATTCACGCATTCATCCCATAACTTCACAAAAAAAAAACATTCCTTTTCAAAGCTGGAAAATCACATTTTGGTCCCTGAGACTTGAAAAATTATATTTTGGTCCCTAAGACCTGGAAAATTACATTTTGGCCCCTAAGGCCCAAAAATTCCTAATTTGGCCACTGAGGCCCAAAAATTCCCAATTTGGCCACAGAGGCCCAAAACTTTCCAATTTTGGCCCCTAAGGCCCAAAAAATTCTAGATTTGGCCACAGAGGCCCAAAAATGCCTAATTTGGCCCCTAAGGCCCAAAAATTCTCAATTTGGCCCCGAAGGCCCAAAAATTCCCAATTTGGCCATAGAGGCCCAAAGATTCTCAATTTAGCCCCGAAGGCCCAAAAATTCCCAATTTGGCCACAGAGGCCCAAAAATTCACACTTTGGCCTCAAAGGCCCAAAAGTTCACATTTTGGCCCCTAAGGCCCAAAAAATTTTTTTTGAGAACTTAGGGTCTTTCGAAAAGTCGAGGTGTCCAGCCCTAAACACTCTACCTTACATATCACATCCCATGGAGTTCTATCCTAGGTGTCCTAGCATACCAATATCACCCCACATCACAAGGGTCATGTCCAAATACCTCGCCCATACACTACCCTACCTCACACTATCTCACATACCCTATGAAAATACCTTATAGTCTAATCATTTTGACTATGTCCTTTTACAGGTACCCCTCCAAAGACCACCTGTACCCGAAACACCAACTGAGCTCTCACCCACAAGTCCAACAACCCCAACTGCACCAATGGCATCACTGTCTGACATCCAAAACCTCATTGAACAATTGGAAGCCAGAATGGAGGCTAGAATGAATGAGGCATTGGCTGCCCAGAGGACTGCCCTAATAGCCGAACTTGGTGGTGGTAATGGAAATGGGGCTTCCGCCGGGGGAAGTGGACCTTCTACCTCCAATCTGGGACCTGCTGCAGAACCAATAAACCCTACCCTTAACCTGGATGGCATGCCCTCTGGAACTGCTTCTGAGCTGGAAGCTCAGAAAATGAGAGAGAAACTAGAACTCCTGGAAAGGTCTATCACTGCCCTCAAGACACACAAAGAAGTCGTGGACATGGACTCCTTGTCCTTGTTCCCCGAAGCAAGACTGCCGACAAAGTTCAAGATGCCCAACATGGACAAGTTTGCTGGAACCACTTGTCCTAAAACGCACCTGAAAATGTATGTAGGTGCCCTCAACCCGTTTGGCCTGAACAGCGAGCTCCTTGCTCAGTTGTTTCAGCAATCTTTGACTGGTGCTGCATTAAGATGGTTTGTAAGCTTGGATCGTTCCAAAATGAAGAATTGGGAGGACATATGCAATGCTTTCAACACGCAGTACCATTATAATATCGAAGTGGATGTCACTCGGAGAGAGCTGGAAACCACTAGACAAAAGAACAATGAGCCCTTCTCCTCGTTCCTTTCGAGGTGGAGGGCCAAAGCTGCTCAAATGATCAACCGACCCTCTGAACAGGAACAAGTTGACATAATAATCAATAATTTACTGCCTGTCTACCAGTCACATCTTCAAACACAGTACTTGCCTACGTTCCAATCGCTCATTGCGACTGCAACTAAGGTGGAAGACTTAATCCAGTTGGGTCAACTCAAAGAAGACTCATACAAGAAGCAGAATCATGCTGGGTCCAGTGAGACAAATGAAATAGCCAGTATAATCCCCATGAATCCTTTACGTATTGGGAATTTGGGAAACAATCAGCCAAGGAGGCAATATACTGATCTCGGCATGCCAATCCTTTTGGTGTTCCAAGAAGCAGTAAAAGCAAATTTACTGAAGCCCTTAGAAGCAAGGCCATTACCAAATCCCCTACCCCGGAATTTCAAAGCCAATGAATACTGTGAGTACCATCAAGGACATGGGCATAAGACCGAATCATGCTGGACTTTGAAAAATCGTCTACAAGACCTAGTTGACAATGGGTCCATCATCCCCAAGAGCAAGCTGAACATCAACCAATCCCTTGCCTAACCATGGGATTAATGCAAAAAAAATTTGCTGAACAAGAATCGTTCGATCCTTTCGAACTTTTCTTAGAATTGAATGAAGTTTGTGTCTGAGAAGGTTGAGATCAAGCCTCCAAAAGAACAAAGGAATTGTTCAAGACCAACAACAACATGTCTGATCGATTGAAGCATCGAGAAGAACAAAGTCACTACAGTCAATCCAATCCTAGTCCATCACAGCCCACCTAGAGTCTATCTTTTAGGGTCTAGTTTCTTTTTTCTTTTCATTTTCATTTCCATTCAAGTATTCATTTGTAAATCTAAGTGTCTTTTGTACACAAATTTTGTCTTATCAATAAAAAGGGATCAGTTTACGTTTCAATCATATTTATACTCTTTCCCTATCCTTGCCTGTGAAAGCAAAAAAAAAAAAAAAAAAAAAAAAAAAAAAAAAAAAAATCGAAAAAAAAATAATAAAAAAAAATTGAACAAAATAAAAAAAAAATGACAAAAAGATGATAAAAATTGGCAAAGAAAAATGCATTCATCCTTTCATTTGCTCTGCATCAATCAAAGCTGGGGGCATCCTAAGAAGCACCATCAAAGGGGAAGTTTTGAAGGGTAATCATGGAAAGGATCCAGCAAAGGGTACGCAAGACTTCAAAACAGTACCGAGGCAAAGCCGATTGAAGGGGTTAGGGCCAGAATGGTTTCTCCAAAAAACCCAGGAATGGAAGATGCTCCGACAGAGAGGTGTTTGAATTTCGAGCTTAAAAGCGACAGAATAAAAGAAGTTATATTTGGAATTGGGTTGGGTCTGCACGAAGTCGCAATGCTATCCATACACTACTCAAGTCATCTCAGAATCCAGTTGCCTCGAAATTCTTTATGGAGAGGCTGCTTCTAAGCAGGCATAGGGAAAAACGGGACAAAAGGAACCCCTGGTCAAAAGGAAGAAAACAAGCAAAAGAAAAAAATGGGTCAAAGAGGAACTCCTGCACAAAAGAAAGAAATCAAGGACAAAGCTACAGGAAATCGAGTTGTCAAAAACGGGTCAACTGCAGGCTCTCCGTTAAATTCAAGACCATCAAGGGTAGATGACAAATCATTTCAGCCATAAGGACAAAGACCAAGCGGCTACTCACACTTTGAAAAAGCAAGTTAAAAGAAGCAGTCATTTTCACGAATTGGATGACAACAAACACCTTGAAAATCAAGCGCCAAGCATGGCACAAGTACAAGTGTCCTTATAAACAAGGATCATTTCTCAAAACGGGGAAAAGGAAGAGTCTCCTCAAAAGTCCTTATGGAGAGGAGAACCATTGAGGAAATAAGTTTCAAGTTCAGAGGAAGATAAAGTTCAAGAAAAGGAATAAAATTAACCTCAAGAATTCAAACATGGCAAAGCCATAAACTCAAAGCATAAAAGCTTCTTCAACACTCAAGCCCCTCAAGTTACCGCCACAATGTGGGTATTCAAAACTCTTTGTGGCGAATACAAGTCACATTTCAGTCAACCAGTGGTAAAACCACTACAACAACAAAGTCAGATTCGCCTAGGGTCATCACTATCATACGAGCTCGAGTCAATAAGTTGATTCAACATCATCTAAGTCAGGAATGAATCCCGTAAAGACATCAAGCCGGGAAGGAATCCCGCGAAGAAATCAAGTCAGAAATGAATTCTGCATCAACATCAAGCCAGGAAAGAATCCCGCGAAGACATCCAGTCGGGAATGAATCCCGCAAAGACATCAAGTCGGGAAGGAATCCCGCAAAGACATCAAGCCGGGAAGAAATCCCGCGAAAGAAATTAAGTCAGGAATGAATTCTGCATCAACATCAAGCCGGGAAAGAATCCCGCAAAGACATCCAGTCGGGAAAGAATCCCGCAGAGACATCCAGCCGGGAAGGAATCCCGCAAAAAAAAAAAAAAAAAAAAAAAAAAAAAAAAATCAAATCGAAGATGAATTCTGTATTAATATCAAGTCAGGAAGGAATCCCGAAGAAGTCAAATCGGAAATGAATTCCACAATCAAAATTAAGTCAGAATTGAATTCTGCCCCAGCAGCAAGCCGGAAATAAATTCCGCACCAAGACGGAAAGGAATTCCGCACTAACATCAAGACGGAGATGAATTCCACACCAGCCGAGCACGAAGTTCGCATCCCGGAAGGAACTACGAAAGACCTGATTCTCCCCATCCCCCGAAGAGTTCTTGGAGATACGTAGGCAGCCACAAAGGCACGGTCACAAACATAAGTTTGCATCATAAATAGCATTTTCTCTTTGCCAATATAAAAAAATAAAAAAAGAGAAGAAAAGAAAAATAAAAGCTGGAGTTGAAAACCCGAAAGGACGGCTTCAGGCAAGAATTGAGCCCGCTAGGCTGAAAACCCGAAAGGGCGGTCTAGGCAAAAGTTAGGGCAAAGAGCCTGCTAGAGTCGAAAACCCGAAGGGGCGGCTACTAGGCAAAAGTTAAGGCCAAAAAAAAAAAAAAAAAAAAAAAAAAAAAAAAAGTGCTTTCAAAGGTCTCCTTGGGAGTATATAAATCATTTTTTCCAGGAATCACTGAGTTCCTTCGAGTCAAAATTCACTACAAGAAAAATGTGAGTCTCTAAATCGAGTCTTCAGTGAGTCTCTAAAATCAAGTCTCCATCACCAGTGGTCATTCCACGACGAGTCACAAAAATCGAGTCATTCTCAAAAGTTCGTTTTGAAAGCGTCACTCTTTGAGTCATTCCTTAAAAAAAAAAAAAAAAAAGAGAGAGAGAGGAAAATGTCGATTCAATCCCCGGGATTTCCAAAACAACCCTAAAAATGTCAAACACAATCGTTGAGAGTAATTCTTTAATACCTCGTCTCCACTCGGACCATCGTTTCTTCGATCCTTTCAGACGAGCGATGTCATCCACATTGTCCGTTTCCTCGAGTCATATAAGTGGCCTTGTTCTTGTGGATTCCTCAATCGATTGGACAAGTATAACACCAATGTTTTGAAGTATTCCCTGGTCAGCACCATTCTGGGGGCAAGAAGTGATAAGAACCTTCACCATTCTTCCATCACGAAAGTAATCACGGAATTTTTAGTCTTTCATTAAGAAGAAATTCTATTTCAGCTAATTTAGGGCATCAATTCTCTCAAGCAGGGGGCAAAATCCTCTAAGTCGAATTCAGGGGCAAGTGTTATAAGAAAAAAACATACACAACCCAGGAGTGAAACCCAATCATCGTCAATCTCTTTTACACAAACCCAGGGTAGAACCCGGTTAATGGTTAACTTTTTTTACATAAAACCTAGGGTGAAACCCTAACCAATAACCAACCATTTTTCATCCAAAACCAAGCCATTTGATCATTTTGACTTTAGGTGGACCCTTGGTTCTCAAAGAAAAATAAAACAAATCTCTTTTCAAGCCCTCATTGAGAGGCAAAACATCTCTTCAAGCCCTCACTAAGAGGCAAAACATCTTTTCAAGTCCTCGAAGAGGCAAAATCTCTTTTCAAGCCCTCACTAAGAGGCAAAATCTCTTTTCAAGTCCTCTAAGAGGCAAAATCTCTTTTCAAGTCCTCTAAGAGGCAAAATCTCTTTTCAAGCCCTCATTAAGAGGCAAAACTTCTTTTTAAGCCCTCATTAAGAGGCAAAAACATCTTTAAGTTACCAACATAAATCCATGCATTTGATCATTTCATTTTCAAAAAAAAAAAAAAAAAAAAAAAAAACCACGGCGGGGTTTCCTCCGCTGCCCATCCTCAAAATTTGGTCTTCAGACAACCACCGACACCCATAAATCATTTTTATGGTTGCCGGTGGGGGGCAACTGTGAATACTCAAATTTTGAGACTCGAAAAGCCGGTTTTCCCGGCCGCGGCGGTGGCGGCCGCCCTTAAAGGCGGCGATGGCCGCTATCGCCGGCGGCCATGTCGCCGGCGACAGCGGCTGCAGTCGCCTGTGAATATTCAAATTTTTTGAGGCTCAAAAGCCTGTTTTTTCCGACTGCGAACAGTCCGGCCGGACTGGAGGCCTTTCGGAAAGTTCACCGGAAGTATGCCAATATGGTACTTGAAACGTCCGGAAAATTACGAGGATCACGGAACTGGTCCCGGAATATTTTTTGGAGGTCCGGAACTCCCGGAAAAGCCCCCGGAGTGAACCTGCCTGCCCCGGTGGCTCAGCCACCGGAGCCAGCCGCCGAGCCGGCGGCCCATCTTGGCGACCCAGCCGCCGGTCAGGCCGCCGACCCGGCGGCCCAGCCGCCGAAGGACCGGCGACTCGGCCGCCGGGAAGGTCGCCAAGTCGGCGGCCCAGCCGCCTACGGACCGGCGGCCCGGCCGCCGGGCAGGCCGCCGAGCCGGCGGCCCAGCCGGCGGCCCGGCCGCCGGGATGGCCGCCGGGCCGGCGACCCGGCCACCGAAAACAGTCCGTTTTTTTGTGCCTATAAATACAGGCCTCGGGCCTCCTTTTTTTTCTCACTCAGTCTGTGTTGACGGACGCTCCTTCTCCCTCTCGCTTCTTGCGAATTCTTTACTGCTTTCTTGCATTTTTAGCTAGATTTTATTGCTTTCTTTGTTTTGATATTTGGTCATTAAAATTAAATTAAATTAATTAATTTCCCTTAACGAGGAGCTTAACCTGGAGTTAAGAAGTGGCCGTCGACTAAATCAGGTACACATGCTAAACTCTATCTATTTAATTTTAGCACTTCATGCATGCTTCTTTTCTACTCCTCCTAAATTCTATAACTGCATAAATGCATTCATATCATCCACTAGGCAAACAAATTGCCTCAATTAAATAAAATTAAGCTTAGATGCACGGTTAATCGATAATCGTGGTATTAAAGCCTAAAATTCGACAATACTGGCTAAAAGCCTAGTTAATCAATAACTATGGTGAAATTGCCTTTATTTCGAACAATTTTTGGCTTAAGTCTAATTAATCAATAATTGTGACTAAAAGGCCCTAATTAAACACTTTTTTTATTATGGCAATAAATTGCCTATATTTCAATTTAATAAATCACTTTTGGCAAACAAATTGCCTACAAGTGAGAATTAATCAATTTTCAAGTCGCTTAAAGCAATATTTTGGCTAAAAGCCTTTAATAATCGCTTTTGGCAAACAAATTGCCTACAAGTGAGAATTAATTCTTTTTTTCATAGCGACAAATCGCTTGAATCAAAGCTTTGGCAAAATGCCTTAAAACTAATCAATCTTTTGGCTTTAAAGCCTTAAATCAATTCATTTTGGCACAATTGCCTTAAATCAATCAATTCTGGCGACAATCGCCCAATCAACTTTTTGGCAACAATTGCCTAAATCAACTCTTTTCGGCTAAAAGCCTTAAATCAATTTTTGGCGTCAAACGCCCAATCAACTTTTGGCAAACAAATTGCCTAAATCAAACTTTTTGGCTAAAAGCCTCAAATCATCAATTTTGGCAATAAAATTGCCTTAATCATTTTGGCGACAATCGCCCAACAAAACACCTTTGGCACAAATGCCTTAATCATTTTGGCGACAAATCGCCTAACCAATCTTTTGGCTAAAAGCCTTAAAATCAATCATTTTGGCGACAAGCGCCTAAAATCAATCATTTTGGCAATCAAATTGCCTAAATCAATCTTTTTGGCTAAAAGCCTTAAATCAGTCAATTTTTGGCAATAAAATTGCCCAATCAACATTTTGGCAACAAATGCCTAAAACAATCAATTCTTTGGCAGAATGCCTAAACAAAAATGCACAAAGCATACACACACTCATGCATTAAGCATCCCATTCAAAGCCCTTCAAAGAAGGCCTATCGAACTACGTTGACTTTGATCTTCCATTCAAACGGAAGTACGTAGGCACGTTCGGGATTTCACCCCGGGTGGCAAGTCAAAATCACTCAAACATTTCATTAATCCATCATTTACCTTGCAAAGCATTCATTCATCGGTTAGTTTATCGGCATGACATAGTCTCGGGATCCATCTCGGGTTCGTAGATTGTGCCTTAATCATTGGGATAATTAATCTAGTAACTAGGTTAATTAAAAATGGAGTCACTTAGGGTTTTTTCCTAGTTTACCCTAAAATAATTAAACAAGGTGGCGACTCACACACATCACGTGTATTTCTTCTCATTCATCATATGCATCACATGCCTATGACATTTTGGGGAGGGGTTCACACAAGGACGGAAAAAGAAGTCCGGGGTTTCCTGGGAAGACTACAGTATATCAGCCGGTTCATCAATCAACTGGCAGACACTTGTGGTCCTATGTTCAAGTTACTTAGGAAAGGAGTAGCAGTCAAGTGGAATGAGGATTGTCAGGAAGCTTTCGACCAAGTCAAGCAATATCTGTTATCCCCGCCAGTTTTACAGCCACCAAGGCTAGGAAAGCCTTTGCTGTTGTACCTATCGGTGACAGAAGAAGCGATGGGTGCAATGCTAGCTCAACAAGCAGAGGATACAAGAGTAGAAAATGCCGTGTATTACCTCAGCAAAAGGATGCTAGAATATGAGTTAAAATACAATAAAATAGAGAAGTTGTGTCTGGCTCTAGTTTGGGCCTGTACCAAGCTACAGCACTACCTCTCGTCTTACACTACGTACGTTATTTCTGAGTCGAACCCCTTGAAATTCCTTATGGAGAGGCCGGTTCTTGACTGTAAGATGGCAAAGTGGGTATCAGTACTTGCAGCTTATGACCTAAAGTTTGTACAACGGAAGGCTGTAAAAGGCAGTGCTTTAGCTGATCAATTGGCTGAATTACCGGTCGGAGACCAAATGCTGGAAGTGGAATTTCCTGATGAAGACTTGTTAAGCTTAGAAAGTGAAGTCTAGGAGATGTACTTCGATGGAGCTTCGAATTACCATGGAAATGGGGTTGGAGTTGTATTCAAAACTCCTTGTGGAGAATACATCCCAATCGCAGTCAAATTGGATTTCTACTGCACTAACAATGAAGCCGAGTATGAAGCTTGCATAAGAGGGTTAGAAGCAGCCTTGGAAAAGGAGATAAAGATCCTCAAGGTTTTCGGAGATTCCAACTTAATAGTCTCCCAGGCTTTAAGGAAATGGAAAATTAAAGAAGAGCGTTTGGTTCCTTACCTACAACGCTTGGATGAATTGGCTCAGCAATTTGATGGTTTATCCTTCCATTACTTGCCACGAGCCAAAAATCAGTTTGCAGATGCTCTAGCCACTCTAGCCTCCATGGTCAATGTAGAAGAAGATCGAGTCATTCGACCCTTGACAGTGCGGCTACAGAAACAGCCAGCACACATCATGAATTTGGTCGACGATAAGCCCTGGTATTGGGATATACAGAATTATCTTCAGAATGAAGTTTACCCAGAGGGATCCACCAAAACTGATCAACGGACTTTGAGACAACTAGCATCCGGTTATTTCCTTACTGGGGGAATTCTGTACAAAAGAAGTTGGAATGGCCTACACCTAAGGTGCGTTGATGAGGAAGAAGCTCAAACCATCATAGATTCCTTACATAACGGGGAGTCTGGCCCACACATGCACGGGATAGCCTTGGCTCGAAAAATCATGAACCTAGGTTATTACTGGTCAACCATGAAGGTAGATTGTGTGAGGCATGCGCAGAAGTGCCACGAATGTCAAATTTTTGCTAAATTGCAAAAACAGCCTCCGGTCAATCTGAATCCTATCACTTCACCATGGCCTTTCGCGACCTGGGGCATGGACGTGATTGGAAAAATCCACCCGAAGGCTTCCAACGGTCACCAGTTCATTTTGGTTGCTATAGATTATTTCACTAAGTGGATCGAGGCAGCCTCTTATTCAATTCTGAATGCCAAGAAGGCAGCACAGTTCGTTCGTACCAACATCCTTTGCAGGTACGGAACGCCATTCGAGATCACCACGAATAATGGAGCTCACTTCCAGGGTGAATTTTCCAATTTGTTGAAAGAAACGAGAATCCAACATCATAAGTCCTCACCCTATCGTCCACAAACAAACGGAGCTGTAGAAGCTGCAAATAAGGCCATAAAAGTTATTTTGCAAAAGACAATTAAGAAGCATAAAGCTTGGCATGAACAGTTGCCGAATGCCTTATGGGGATATAGGACTTCAATTAGAACACCTACTGGGGCAACCCCGTATTCCTTAGTATATGGCATGGAAGCAGTATTGCCTATTGAGCTGGAAGTTCAGTCGGCGAGGGTTATCCGGGAAAGCCAGATCAGTGAAGCAAATTGGGCTGAGCATTATCATTTGCAGCTCTTGGGTATGGATGAAAAGCGATTGCGAGCAATCCACCAAACTCAAGTTTATCAAAGAAGAATGGCGCGACATTTTAACAAGAGGGTCAAAGACCGGAAACTGGAAGAAGGTTGTTTGGTTCTGAAGGAAATTAGACAACCGGTCATAGATCCACGGGGGAAGTTCCGTCCTCATTGGGCTGGACCGTATGTGTTGAAGAAGATCTTGTCAGGCGGAGCCGTTATTTTGACTGATTTGGATGGCTTGGAATTCACTAATCCATGTAATTTAGATCAGTTAAAAAGATATTTTGTGTAAATTGTAATCATTTGCATAATGTAAAACGAACTACATTAGACCTGATTCTCTTCGGAAAAAAGAAATTATATATCGGAGATATGTAGGCAGCCCTCATTGGGTACGGTCTAAACATTAATAAAAAAAAAAAAACAAAACATACCATTTCATAATTCTTTCTGTTGCCGATAATAATAAAAAAAAAACCCCGCTAAGTTGAAAACCCGAAAGGGCGGCTTAGGCAAAAATCGGGGCCCGCTAAGTTGAAAACCCGAAAAGGGCGGCTTAGGCAAAAATGGGTAGCTCGCTAAGTTGAAAACCCGAAAGGGCGACTTAGGCAAAAATCAGAGCTTGAATAAATAAAGTTGGAAAATGCTTGGAAAGCTTAAAAGTCAAATGACATGCCCAATTGAAAGCAATAAAGGCAAACAGTCTAAAATCAAGCAGAAAACTAAAGAAAGTAGAGTCCACGTCCAAATAAAACATACATCCAAGAATCCAATGCCAAAACACCAAAATCCACACCCAAAGTCCCAAGTAAAAGACAAAAGAGTTCAAACAAAGCCAAAACACCAAAAGTCCAAAAGCATATTAGAGTCTAGGTATCCCGTCGCCTCCGTGGGGCAACGTCCTCCGAGTCATCTCCAGTTGCTGAACTCTCTCCAACATTTCCTGTCTGGGGAGCCAACAGAATCCCCTCATCAGTCCCAGCCTCATTACCAGCGTCAGCCTGAGTCCAACCTTCAAGTACACTCAGCAGTGCGTTCCTCCTCAGCTTCTCAACTGGCCAGATAATGGTCATAAACCAAGACCGGTACTCAGGAGAAGTCTGAATACCAGCAGGATTAGGTGAAGGTCTAACCATATGATGGTCCCTAACCCAGGCCCTAAGGACGGCTCGAGTAACTCCCGGAGTGATGGCTGAATTAGCTAGGGAATCATCCATGGTCGGAACAGTCTGATCTATCCCCATCTGTCTCAGAACGCGCGAAGCACAGTACCAGGTGCAATGTGTAAGGCCCAACAGGTAAACCTGAGTATCAGAACGCGCGAAGCACAGTACCAGGTGCAATGTGTAAGGCCCAACAGGTAAACCTGAGTATGGCGGAAGCTAACCTGAATAAACCAGTTGATATCATACCAAGGTACGAACCATAACACCTCATCTGGACCTAATTCAATTAGCCATGAAGTCCACGCATCAACGGACGGGTATGTAATCAAAATCTTCCGCATACGATACTGGACAGGGTTATAGGGCAATAAAGTTGGGGCAACAACCACTTGGAGGTGGTCCTTCAACCAAACCTGAGTAATGGATCCTTTCTATTACAAAGGAATGAATCAAAACACAAAAAAATAGGGAAAAGAAGAGAGGAGAAGTACATGGAGAATAATCGGGGAAACCGTCCAGTCCTCGAAGCCTAAAGCAGCTCTGTCAAGGCTCCTGATAGTTTCTGCTAGCACAATGCCACCAATGCAACCCATGTCCTCCATTTGTCGAATCATAGGACAAAATCGCAGATCCCCGAAGCCTGGATCCTTGTTAAACAAGAAACCAGATAATAAGCAGAATACAAAGGCCCGCATCCTAAGCCTCATCCGGTCTGGGTCATCCAAACGGACCTCTGAAAATTCATCAATCAGGGGCATCAGAATCGCCTTCTGGTCGTCAACAATCATGGCCTTAGCTTGTGGCCGGCCGAATTGAAATAAATTTTCAAATGACCGAACATACCCAACTTTAACCTCATGCCTGACTAAAGGGGCATTAGGGTCACACCCTATGATAGCACAAAACTCCTCGAAAAGAGGACACATCTCCTCCATCATGGCCCCGAACTGAAAAACGTGGGCCTCAGGGTCCCAGAGTCTGATACAGGCCCATAAAAAGTTCTAGTCGATCACTACCCCCCTAAGGGTAATGATAGGAGAGAGGCCATACCTCTTCAAGTTGATCTTTTCAACTTTGGAGAGACTCCTAGCCCAGCTGTGCATGCTATGATTGAAAGAAGGATTCATTCTTTGGAAAAGATAAACACAGAGAAAAGAAGAAGAGAGAAGATAAGGAATGAGTGAAGAACCGAAACAAAGAACAAGCTTTTATAGGAGAAAATGCACCGAATGAGGGCGGCAGCGTCCGCCGAATGATGGCGGCAGCAGCCGCCGAATTGCCACCGAATGACGGCGGCAGCGGTCGCCAAATTGCCACTGAATGATGGCGGCAGCGGCCGCCACGCATAAAAAAAAGTGTATTTTGTCCATAAGCCAAAATGATGAAGTCCTCCCATTTTGTTTTAAATACAATGAACATGCATACATATATTTCAATACTAACCAAGTGCAGGTACAAAATAAAACTCAGTACAACGATACAGTACAGAAGCACGATCAAAGTTTAGTACAGTAGTCAGACAAGAAAGAAAGAAAGAAGAACAGAAAAATCCGGCAATCATGGCTTCAGCGACGGGGCCTCTGCCTTCTCTGATCATTGTAAGCCTCACGAGTCCAGGACGAAGACAGTTCCTGTTGCATCCCGAGCATCAATTCCATCATCTGATTGATCAATCCAATAGGAACCTAAAAAAAAAAAAAATGCAAATGAACGTCAAATCTCTTATGAATCGTTTTTGTGAGAGATTTAGCAGTTTTTACTTACCTCAGTAATGTCCTCAGAAGGCAGAGCCAAGCGATCCACATTTTCCAGCGAGACATCTCGAAAGGCTAAAGGAGCGTCAGGAGTATGATAGGAAATGCTGTACGGAAGACGCAAATTGGCCAAGTCTGAATGAAGTGACCCGGTAGCCTCTGTCACAGCCCGGGGAGCCCTGGAATGGCCGGCCGAGTGGCTAGGGCCGGCTTGAGATGAACCTTCAGCCCGAGTAGAAGAAGAAGGATCAGTCGTAGGCCTCCTCTTTGGAGTCCTGCTCGAAGAACCCGCGGCCCGAGAAGAGCGGGTGGCGGGCGGATGGAAAGGAGCTGATCTCTGAAAATTGTCAAGCCGCGATCCAATAGGCTGCATCAGAAAGAGTCTGCAGAACTCAGCATAATCTCCCTCCAAGATGAACTCTCCATACGGAATACCCTCAGTATGCGCATCAGTGAGAGTCATCTGCCTGCCCGCTCGCATGTCCCCGGGAGGAGGATAAGGGATGGAACGACAGCCTCTTATTTGAAAGTCTACTCTCTCGCCCAAGTAGTATCGTCTCAGGACGGGATGCGACAGGATCACCCTCCGCCGAGACAAGTCATCCGACCGCTGGAAATGAGGATCAACCTGGATCCAGCTCTGTAGGCGAATGGCCATCGCCCCCACTCCAACCTAAAAAAAAAAAGATGCCAATATGTTGATAAATCTTTTTTATTCAACGTATTCAAGAATTACTGAACACATACCTGTGCCGGGCTACACGTATCAAAAAAGGTTCTCAGGTCTTTTAGCGAGTGCTTATGCCGACTGGTATGAAGGTTTGTTCGGTACCATCTCCAAGCCAAAGGTACCAGCCCTAATCCGAGATCTGCATGAATCTGCTCCGAGCGAGTGTAAGGAAAATACTCAAATGCCCAAATCTGCAACAAAGAAGAAACGAGAGTCAAAAGAGGGCTAATAATATAGAAAAATATACAGAATGTTCTTCGCATTACCTCCCAGAAGTAATAGGTCCCGCTAAGTTTACAGTGGCTCCGACTCAGACCACACATGTCATCATACATAAGGCTCAGAATAGCGCCGGCCCAGTCGTACTCCGTGAGATGGGCTAGGTTTTCTAAACTCTTCAAGATAGAAGGATTAAACCTTTCTTTCCTGTTGGACCAGAAGGTCGAAGCAAACATCAGCAACAAAGTGAATCTGGCCACCTGAGTAGCCGTCAGCTCTCCCCGCCTATGTCTAGCATAAATGCCGGGGGCTTGGAGATATAGCCAGCGCCTGGAAACACTCAAAGCTGGAATAGCAGAACCTGGCCCAACAATCCGAGGCAGGTCTATACCAATCAATTCCGCCATCCGATCAGGGGAAATCTCTGTCCTCCAGTCATCATATAATTCAATCGTCCGAATACCAAAAGGGATTCCGGTAATCACAGAAAAATCCACAGGGGTCATTGTCATCTCGCCCCAAGAAAAATGAAAAGTGTTGGTAGTGTCCCACCATCTCTCGGCCAAAGCACCCAGCAACTCCTTGTGGCTATTTCGGCCAGCATCAAAATGCCTCAAGTAACCCAGACGGGATGGATTGATGATTGCCCCGACCGGGTGGCTCGGATCCAATATCTCGATCGGGATTTCGGACATAGAATTCTCAGCCACATCCAATTTAATGTAAGGATCCTAAAAGGTAAAGTAATATAAGAATTGTCCCTTGGTTCCTTACTGAGGATAATGTCTTAATTCTACCTTAGCATGCATACTAATAAAACAGTGAGTGCAGAAAAATAAAAACAGAAATTCACATTTTCGGCCACACAGGCCCGAAAATTCACAATCTGGCCACAGAGGCCCACAAATCACAAATCAGGCCACAGAGGCCCAAAATTCACATTTTCGGCCACACAGGCCCGAAAATTCACAATCTGGCCACAGAGGCCCACAAATCACAAATCAGGCCACAGAGGCCCAAAATTCACATTTTCGGCCACACAGGCCCGAAAAATCACAATCTGGCCACAGAGGCCCACAAATCACAAATCAGGCCACAGAGGCCCAAAATTCACATTTTCGGCCACACAGGCCCGAAAAATCACAATCAGGCCACAGAGGCCCAAAATTCACACAATTCGGCCACAGAGGCCCGAGAATCACAATTCGGCCGCAGAGGCCCAAGATTCACAAATTCGGCCTAAGGCCCGAAAATCACACTCTGGCCGTAGAGGCCCGACAATTCACAATTCGGCCTAAGGCCCGAAAAGCACATCCAGGCCACGAAGGCCCAAAGTTCTATTTCTGGTCACAGGAGGCCCGAAAAATCACGATCCCCATTTTGTCAAAAAAAAAAAAAAAAAAAAGAGGCGTACCAGGGCGAAGATGCCTGTTACGGAGGCGTGAGTGTTAGCGTCCGCCGTAAGGTTGACCTCGTCAAGCGAGATCCCCAGAGACCCCAGGTACTCCTCACCGCTCAAATCAGAGGAAGCCATGAAAAAAAAAAAGAATTTTGGAGCTTTAGAAGTTGAGAGAATTTGAGAGAGTTCCTTAGGTTAGAAAGCTTAGAATGAATGAAAATGAGTTTTTTCAAGCTATTTATAAGCAAATAGTCAAGAGACGGGTCTTCTGGACGCGTCCAGTTTTCACCTACAAAATTTGCGTTTCAGACAACCACCGACTCCCATAAATCATTTTTATGGTCGACGGTGGGGGGCAACTGTGAATACCCAAATTTTGAGGCTCAGAAAGCCTATTTTCCCGGACTGCAAACAGTCCGACCGGACCGGAGGCTATTTCGGAAGTTCACCGAAAATATGTCAATATGGTACTTAAAACGTCCGGAATGTCGCGAGAATCGCGGAACAGGTCCCGGAATATTTTTCGGAGATCCGAACTCCCAAAAAAGGGCCCCCGGAAACCGATGCACGGGTCCAACACCGGCCACGGCGGCGCCTGCCGCCGTCCACGGCGACTCCCGGCCGCCGGGCACTGCGGCAACATCTGCCCAGCCTGTGGCGGCACCCACCCCGTTCCTTTCTAGGCCTGCCGCCCAGCGCGTGCGAGGTCTGCCGCCTCCGCTGCCATGCCTTCCGCCCACGCGTGATCCTTCCCCATCTCAGCATTCCTTCCGCGCTCGTCTGCCTTTCTCGCCCCTCTTCGTTTCCTGCTCCCCACCGACTTTTCGCATCTTCCTCCCCCCATTCTTCACCCCCCCCCATCGTTTTTCGGGGCCTGCCCGCCCCAGACAGTGGCGTCAGCTTGCGCCCGGGACCCGAAAATGGCCTATTCAATAGGCCATTTTCAGCCTATTTTTGGTGCGCCTTGTCTATTTTGATAGACGAAACCCTCTCTCTCTCACGCTCTTTGCGTCCTTCTTTACCGCTTTTTGCATTTTAATTTAATTTTTATTGCATTTTTATTGTGATATTTGACCACTAAAATTAAATAAAATTAAAAATTAATTAATATACCTTAACGAGGAGCTTAACCTGGAGTTAAGAAGTGGTCGACGATTAAATCATGTACGTAAACGAAACTCTGCCTATTTAATTTTAGCACTTCATGCATACTTCTTTTCTACTCTTAATAATTCTATAATTGCATAAATGCATCCACGTCATTATTTTGGTAAATAAACTGCCTTAATTAATTTGATTAAGCTTAAATGCCCGATTAATCAATAATCGTGGTATTAAAGTTTAAATCCGACAATATTGGCTAAAAGAGCCTAGTTAATTAATAACTACGGTTCAATTGCCTTATTTCGAACAAATCCGGCTTAAGTCCAATTAATCAATAATTGTGGCTAAAAGCCTTAATCAATCACGTTTCGACAATAAATTGTGATTAAGCTCGAACGCCCGATTAATTGATAATCGTGGCATTAAAGCCTAAATCGTACATTTTGGCAAACTAATTGCCTAAAACAACACCTTTTGGCCAAAGGCCTAAAATCAACCATTTTAGCGACAAATCGCGTTAAATCGACATTTTTGGCAAAATGCCTTTAAAATCAACCATTTTCGGCTCAAAGCCGTAAAATCGATATTTTTTGGTAAAATGCCTTAAAATGAACCAATTGTCGGCCAAAGGCCTAAAATCAACCATTTTGGCGACAATCGCCTAAATCGCACGTTTTTGGCAACAATTGCCTAAAACAACACATTTTGGCCAAAGGCCTTAAAATCAACCATTTTGGTGACAATCGCCTAAATCACACATTTTGGCAATTATTGCCTAAATCAAATCATTTTGGCTAAAAGCCATTAAAATCAACATTTTTGGCAACATGCCTAAAAATCAATCAATCTTTGGCGAAATGCCTAAACAAAATGCACAAAGCATACACATTTATGCACAAAGCATACACATTTATGCACAAAGCATACACAAACATGCACAAAGCATACACAAAATCATGCACCAAGCATACACACAAAAAAATGCACAAAGCATACACAAAATCATGCACTAAGCATACACACACCCATGCATTAAGCATATCATTCAAAGCCCTCTAAAAGAGGCCTATCGAACTACGTTGACTTTGATCTTCCATTCAAACGGAAGTACGTAGGCACGTTCGGGATTTCACCCCGGGTGGCAAGTCAAAATCACATAAACCTTTCATTTGGTCCAATTACATCATTCACCTTGCAAAGCATTCATTCATCGGTTAGTTCATCAGCATGACATAGTCTCGGGATCCATCTCGGGTTCGTAGATTGTGCCTTAAACATTGGGATAATTAATCTAGTAACTAGGTTAATTAAAAATGGAGTCACTTAGGGTTTTTTCCTAGTTTACCCTAAAATAATTAAACAAGGTGGCGACTCACACACTCACGTGCATTTCTTCTCATTCATCATATGCATCACATGCCTATGTGCTTTTGGGGAAGGAGTTCACACTCACCTCATTCTACCCGTATCACCCTTCAGTACTGGTGTTAAGTTTGACGGTGGATCTAGCCTAGACCATGCGATTTAGGTGCATCCATCCGAGAATTAACATTACTACCAACCGCAAGCCTAGTACCTTAAAGGTGCGTTAAAAGGAGTAGGCCCAACAAAGCCCGAATCCTGTTTGCGGAACCTAGACCTTGTTCAGCCCAATGAGACCGAAGCCCATGCACGTAGTTCAAAACCTTAGTTACTTCCCCTAAGGTACACCCGATTCTATCTGCTGTTGAAATGCCGCATTCATTTCCGAGAGCTTATATCGCCAATCTCAAAACCCCCTGCTGGTTGTCGAGATTAGACCAATACCTAGGAAACAGATGTCGGAATTTATACCAATGGAATCCGTGTGTGGGAGGAATAAGGTTGGAAGGCATGCATTTCCCAACTCCCATTCCCCTGTTTGATATAAATTGTACATATGTTGTGACATTCATGCATCATGTAACACCTTCCTTTTTCAGCCATGCATTAATAAGAGCTAATGCTCGGTATGGACATTTGATCTTGATGTTGAGACCGGATCTCAAATTCATTATTAATAATATAATACAATCACTTATAGTGAACTAATACCCAAAAGAAAAGGGAGTTATAAGGGGGTTGCAGTTCCTTTGTATTTCAACATTTCTCGCATTATCTGAAAATAAGTGAGAGATTATAAAATTTTGTAACAAAATAAAAGAAAATCCTGCTTAGGACCATATGTTCCAAGGCAAAAAGTAAGGATATAAAAATAATAAACGACAAAAGTAAAATCCCGCTCGGAAATCCTTTCATTCCGAGGCAAAAGTTAGGGATTCGAGAGAAAATAGTCAACCGTAAATCCAAAAGGAACGATTGACGACAGATAATGCTTGAAATGTTCAAATACAAAATAAGTTATTGATACATTATTTATATCGAATTTTTTATCCGGTCGTTGAAATCGAGATCTTATTTCCATATCGGTTTTAGCGCATTAGAAATGCATTCTCCATCCTATGTGCTCTCATTTTCACATGCATACATGCAGGACCCTCTGTAACTCAGAATTTTTTTATCAGAATTGATCCTTCCCGGGAAACTACTTTGAGAGTTTGGAATCGGCACCCCGGTCAGCGTTTAATCAGAACATCCCCAATCCCCGAATTTGCTCCAGTCAGCTCCGTGAATCAATCCAGTTCATCAGATTCAGAACCCGATTCAGATCCAGCAGAAATGGCGGATAACACAGAAAATGAGACCGGATTTTCTGAAGCTCAGATAAGGACCATTGCTCAAATTGTGGCTGCGGCTCTTGCTCAGGACAGGGCCCAAAATCAGAATACTCCCCCTTCGGGTAGCCAACCTGTGGCTGAAGAGAGACCGATCCCGGAACCTGTGTCAAGTAATCAGGCTTCCGTGGGAAACACTGTCCCAGCCGAAAGTGATATGCTCAAGCAACTCGCCGATCTGAAAGAAAGGTTCGACAAGATGGCGGCAGTAACGGAGAAAGACCCGGCCACCAATTTTCACATAACTGAGTATGTCCTGCACCCGACCAGCTCGGCTTCTTTCAAAACCTTCAAGCATTCTATATTTGAAGGAGATAATGATCCTCGTTCTCACTTGTCTGAATTTCTCCGAGTATCCCAAATGAACCGGTATGACGAGGAAGATGTTTTGCGAGCATTCCCGGAAACACTACATAAGGATTATTGGAGGTGGTATGACTGTTTAGACGAGGAGGTTCAGAAGAATTGGGTCAAACTGCAGACAGCTTTTCTCAAACACTTCAAGACTGAAGAGAGTGATGAGTTCAGTCTGCGTGATTTGGAGAGTTTGAGACAAGGAAAGGACGAAAGCTTTTCTGATTACTACAGAAGGTGGAGGACCAAGCTGTATAGAGTTCAGACAAGGCCAAAGGACAAAGAGCTGATCAGAATCTTTAGCAGGAGCTTATTGCCCTTCTTCAAGGAAAGGATGTTGACTCAGCCTCTCACCGATTTTTCTTTGGTTCAAAGCACCGGGTTAAACATCGAGGAATTGTACAAGGAAGAAAAGAAGAAGAATAGAGGGTTTGGTAATTACCGGACTTCATATGGTGATAGAGTTGCCGGAAGCAGTAATCAGAATCAGTCAGGAGCCAGTAATACCGTAATAGGTGCAGTTAATGAGAGAACTAGGAGAGAGTTCACTGACTTAGGAAGACCTTTGAGCACAGTACTGAGATCTTGTATCAAGAACGGGGTGTTGTCAAAACTGCCAGTCGATCCGACTAAACCCGTGCGAGGGAGGTATATGGACCGAAACTGTGATTACCATCAGTGCAAAGGGCATTCAACTGATGAATGTTTCAAATTAAGGCACGATATTCAAGATTTGATTGACAGTGGAAAAATTACCAAGCCCTCGGAAAAGGGCAAGCCAAGCACTAAGAATAATTCGCTTCCTCAATATCAGTACAATTACCCGCCTCGTAAGTCTCAGTTGGGTGGATCGGTCAATGCGATTGGGAGTGGGTTACCAGAAGAAGTGGTATTAGCTGAAGCAGAATGGGAAGAGCGGATGTGCGCCATGTTGAACATATGGGACAACTGTAGCAGTGATGAGGAAGAGAAGGTGCCACTGAAGATTGAAATTGAGAAAAGTATCACTGTGAAGGTAGGCGACGTGCCAGAAGATGAAGATGAGCAACTCCAGTTGGCCATTCAAAAGAGTTTGGTCGATCAAGAAGAACAATGGTATTACAGCAGTGAAGAAGAAGTGAATGAAGTAGGTGTTCAGAGCTTGACCCGCAGCGGGCGAGTGTATAATCCCGAGAGCAGTATGCAGGCTAAGGGAAAAGAGATTGCTGTTGATGGAACAAAGAAGAGAATGATAGAGAAGGGCGGAGAAGAGTCGGGTGAAAAGAAGAAAGAGGAAGAGATAGTTAAAGGGCAGAAGAAGACTGCTGAGATGGGAGAAAGTAGTCAGAACAAGACGCTTAATGGGGTAATTGCCAGTTTGGTGCTGAGTCAATTACAAAGAACCAGAGCAGACATTTCGATATGGGATTTGCTGATAGCATCTAAGGAACACAGAGAAGCTTTACTTGAAGCTATGACTTTCGTCAGAGTGCCGGCTCGAATTCAAAGTGTTGATATGATCAATGTGCTACAGCGGAGGATAGGAGAAGTCACTTTCTTTGACTCAGACCTCCCACCAGAAGGAAGGAACCACTATAAGCCGCTGTATATTCAGATTGCCGTCAATGGACGAGATACTAGGAATGTGATGGTGGATAATGGGTCCGCACTGTGCGTATGTCCGTTGAAAATGCTGTCCAAATTTAAAATTGAAGAGTCAGAGCTTGAGCCGTCAAACATGGTGGTCAAGGCTTATGATAACACTATGCGGAATGCAAAAGGGACCTTCAAAGCAAAGATATCCACAGGGACAGTGGAAAGTTGGGTAGACGTGGTTGTGCTTGACATCCTAGCCAACTATGCTCTTTTGTTAGGAAGGCCGTGGCTCCATCCCCTAGGTGCGGTTCCATCCACTCTGCACAGAAAAGTAAAAATCCCATGGGGTACAGACGTGGTAACCGTTAACGCACAGGAGGATCTTAATGTGGCTACAGTGGAAGGTCTAGAACTGGAGCTACCGTTATCAGGTTTCCAAGTGGCAGTGATTGATGCATCCACCGCCAAGAACAAGAGTGCAGTAAACAGCATGAGTCCTTTTTCTAGAAAAATGATGAAGAAGATGAATTGGCAGTACGACAAAGGTTTGGGCCGGGAGTTGCAAGGAAGGTTCGAGCCTCTTTCATCAGCATCCGGGCAGCAAGACAAGCGCGGACTGGGGTATTTTGAAAGTAGAAAGAAGGAAAGATATGAGATTCGATCTCCGGTCAGAGGGTCAAACTTGAATCAGATTTTCTTTATTCCACAAGCTGAAGGGGAATTTCAGAGCAGAGGAAAAACATATCCCGGCTTAGAGATATTTATGACCGATTATGAAGAGAAGCTGGTCAAGTCGCCCGAACCTTTATTGGAACAGCTGGTGGATGGAACCGAGTTTATAGTATGCATGACAGAAGCAAATACTGAATCTGATTGGTTGAAGAAGATATCTGAGTTTGAAGACTTTTTGGGGATTGGGGATGAAGCTTCCAAGTCAGTGCAAGAGTAGAAGGCCAAGGCACGGATCCTCCAGTCTGTTCTAGCTGATGAAGGTGCCGAAGAGGCAGAGAGGAAGGCAAAGAAGGCGACAGAGTATGGAGATGCCAAGAAAGAAGCTACCCCGGAGGAAGAAGAAGGCACAGACGCCTACGAAGTGGTCCAGGCCATAAAAGATACTTGTAATGAATGTATTGAACAGGCAGTTAATCCTGTATTTTGTTTTTCTGATGCTTGTTTTGAGAACACTATGGATGGTTTTCCTCTTTTATTTCAATCAATGGAAGTGAACTTTGACTATTTGTTTTCTTATTTTCCTGATTGTCACGTTCATGGCATTGATTATACCACTCGCATATTTGACATAAACGCATTGCATAATATTGCATTTAATTTAAGCACCACCGAAGATCCTAAAATAATTGAAATCGGATCAGACTTTAAATCTGAGCTCAGACAGGACCTTCAAGAATGTATCAAAAGAAACTCAGAGGTATTTGCCTGAAGCTACGCGGACATGCCAGGGATTGATAGATTAATAGAAGAGCACTTCATTCCTACTGATCCGAGTATTAAGCCAGTAAAGCAGAAAAGGAGAAGGGTCAGACCAGAATGGCAGGACAAGATCAAAGTTGAAGTCCAGAAACAGTTGGATGCAGGATTCTTAGAAGTAGTACACTATCCGGAGTGGTTGGCGAATATAGTCCCGGTGCTGAAGAAAGATGGCAGGATAAGGGTCTGTGTCGACTACAGGGATCTGAACAAAGCCTCGCCCAAGGATGACTTTCCACTTCCACACATAGATGTTTTAATAGACAGTGCTGCTGGGATGGGATGTTATTCTATCATGGACAGATTTTCAGGGTATCATCAGATATTGATGGCCTTAGTGGACAAACATAAGACCGCTTTCACCACAGACTTCGGGACATTTTGCTATAGAGTGATGCCATTCGGACTGAAGAATGCCGGAGCAACATATCAGAGGATGGCTACTACGTTATTTCATGATATGATCCATAAAGGATTGGAAGTGTATGTAGATGATATGGTGATCATGACAAAAACACAGGAAGAACATACAGAGATGTTGGAGAAGTTCTTCACACGGGTCAAACAGTACAATTTGAGACTTAATCCCAAGAAGTGTGTATTCGGAGTGACGAAGGGAAAATTGTTAGGTTTTGTGGTAGGACCTAACGGGATTGAGGTTGACCCGGATAAAATAAAAGCCATTCAGGATATGGAGCCGCCAAGGACAGAACGGCAGGTGAGAAGCTTCCTAGGTAAAATTCAGTACATCAGCAGATTTATTTTAAGGTTATCCATCACTTGTGCTCCGATTTTCAAATTACTGAAAAAGAATCAGCCAGTCAAGTGGAATGAAGATTGCCAGAAAGCCTTTGACCATATAAAGAAATACTTGATGAATCCACCGGTGCTTAGTTCACCAAGACCAGGAGAACCTTTGATCTTGTACCTATCTATAGAAGATGCAGGAGTGGGAGCGATGTTGGTACAGCCGGACGCCGCTGGAGTAGAGAAAGTCGTTTACTACATCAGTAAGAAACTGTTGCCTATCGAAGAGAAATACAATCTGATTGAGAAAACATGCATGGCAGTAGTGTGGTCGATAAAGAAACTGAGGTCGTATTTTGATTCTTTCAAGGTCACTTTTGTCTCCAAGATTGATCCACTGAAGTATTTGCAGAAAATGCCTACTCTAGAGGGACGGTTGTCTAAGTGGTTGATTCAAATGTCTAGTGTGGATGCGGAATTCGTAATGAAAAAGACGGTCAAAGGTCGAGCAGTGGCGGAATTCCTAGCAGAAAACCCTGTGACAGATGACGAATCTTGGGAATTGGAGTTTCCGGATGAACATTTGCTGAATATCGACACAGGGGTTTGGAGATTATACTTTGATGGATCAGCCAACAAAAACAGAGCTGGGGCTGGTATTGTTATAGAAGCACCCAATGGCGGAGTTACAACCATGTGCAAGAGACTATTGTTCCCGGTCACTAACAACATGGCAGAATATGAAGCGTGCATCACGGGAATGGAAGCTCTTCTTGCATCAGGCGCTAAGGAGGTCGAAGTAATAGGAGATTCTTTACTGGTTATTGAGCATGCCAACGAGAGATGGAAGGTAGAAGAAGAAAGATTGAAACCCTATGTTGAGTACTTGTTGAAGAAGGCAGCACTATTTGACAAGATCACTTTCACTCACATAGGAAGAACCTATAACAGAATTCCAGATGCCTTGGCAAACTTAGCGTCGGCTTGGCAGGATTTAAGCAAAGTTCCGAATAAGCCATTTATCATTACCACAGCCAATATCCCGTGCTATCAAGAACATTACGTGCATCAGGTGGAGTCGGAGGAAGAACCCTGGTTTACAGATATCCTGAGGTATATGAAAGACGGTACTTTTTCTGACGATGCGACGAAAGAAGACCGTGCTGTCTTAAGGAAAATGGCTCTACACTATGTCCTAGCCGATGGCGAACTCTATAAGAAAACCTGGGATGGGATGTTGCTGCGATGCGTGAGTGAGACAGAAGGAGAGGATATAATGAGAAAAGTTCATGAAGGAGTCTGTGGTACTCATCTAAGCGGTATGAGTTTAGCAAGAAAGATCATGAGGCAAGGTTATTTTTAGATGAAGATGGAAGGCGATTGTGTCCAGTATGTGCGCCATTGCAAAGCTTGCCAATATCACGACAATAGGAGCCACTTACCTGCCGTTGAGTATGAGTTTAGCAAGAAAGATCATGAGGCAAGGTTATTTTTAGATGAAGATGGAAGGCGATTGTGTCCAGTATGTGCGCCATTGCAAAGCTTGCCAATATCACGACAATAGGAGCCACTTACCTGCCGTTGAACTCCATCCGACAACCCCTTCGTGGCCTTTTTCTGCATGGGGCATAGACGTCATAGGTAAAATTTCACCTGCAGCATCCAATGGTCATCAGTATATATTGGTTGCAGTTGACTACTTCTCTAGATGGATCGAGGCTCAATCTTACAGAATCTTAACTGCCAAGCTTGTGGCAAAGTTTATTGAACAGAACATTTTCTGTCGCTATGGCGTTCCCCATCACATAGTTACAGATAATGGTTCTCATTTTCAAGCAGAAGTTGGCCAATTGCTTTATAGATACAAGGTTGAGCATCACCATTCTTCTCCTTATCGCCCTCAGGCTAATGGTGCAGTAGAAGCTGCAAATAAGGAGATCAAAAGAATCCTGTCAAAAATGTGCGAAAGGTATAGAAGCTGGGCTGAAAAACTTCCTTTCGCGCTCTGGGGGCATCGCACTACCTCCAAGGCAGTAAATGGAGCTTCCCCCTTTGAATTGGTATACGGGATGGAGGCAGTGTTACTGGTAGAAGCTGGTCTGACCGAAGAAGAATGGGTCAAGAAAAAGCATGAAGATCTGGCATTTTTAGACGGAAAAAGACTGAATGCTCGATTCCAGGATCAGATGAGAAAAAGGAGGATTGCTCGTTTCTACAACAAGCGGGTACATCCAAGGGCTTTAAAGAATGGAGATCTGGTGTTAATCAGGTTATTGGATCATGAAGCCCAACATCATCCTGCTGGGAAATTCAAACCCAACTGGCATGGGCCGTTCAGAATTCAGAAGCTGTTACCGAAAGGCGCCGCTGAATTAGTCACCATGGAGGGAGAACCTGTCAATCGAATCATCAATCAAGATCAAATGAAAAGATTTTATGTCTGAGATGATGATTTCAAAAAAAAAAAAAAATGCTAAGTCGAAAACCCGAAAAGGGCGGCTTAGGCAAGAAATGAGCTCGCTAGGTTGAAAACCCGCAAGGGCGGCCTAGGCAAAAGTTAGAGCATGTAAAAAAAATGCAAAATAATGATAGTAAAATCTTGGGATTAACGCGTGGTGCTTAGCTTAAATGCAGAATTCATGCCATGCGTTCGTGACAGATTAGTGATTGATTGCTCAATACTATCAACTTAACTTGAAGGAGAATAGGAAATCAAGTAGTTAAAACGAATGACCATTGTATTAGAATAAACTTTCTTTACTTTTGTATAATGTTGAAAAGAAGTAAGATTAATAAAGGATTTGTGCTTTAAAATTTTTGTTTTTATCCTGGAATTACGGTCGAAGAATGCAAGACCTTCCTCTCTGTTTATTTAAACAAAGACCGACTCATTTGGTTCGAAATGTCCTGGCTGTTGGTCCTGCCTAAACATTGAATTTTTTTTAAAAGACATTGATCAGAGGAACGAGTACCATTTTCTCAGTGATTTCCCTAGAAGGATCAACAAAACCATGAATAAAACTTAGCACTTGCATAAGTCCATGCATACATAAAGGAGTTGCATATATTTTTTTTTTATTTATTTGATTTGTGCAGGTAATAATGCAATTACTCCATTCTTTGTTGTTTCCAAGCATAAGCTTTTGTTTTTTTACAGAATAATTTTTACTTTATGAGTTTTCATTTATTAACCCAAGGGCAGAAGCCCCAAATGACTAACACAGCAAATAACTTCGAAGGAAAAGTTTTATTGTCTTTCATTGTCCATATGTGCAGGAATTAATAAAGACAGAATCATCAAGGCCATTGATTAAAAGAAAAGCAGATACATTTAGATAAAAGCTCATGGCTTGAACGCAAAAGAAAAACAACAAACAGCAATTTATTTTGAGGAGACCTATCAGCAAAGGTCAACCTTTATGAAGCGTGACATCATTGCGGGGTAAAGAACCAGTCGGCGTATGTAGGTGTCACAGTATCCTGCATCATTCCTTCATCTAAATGCATGGTGTTTCGACTTCGCCAATGATCGGCCAAATTAGTCAACAGATGTGATGTTATCAGACCGCTCTCGAAGTTGTGGGCTCGGGGAACACACTGTATCATCCCATACTGACGACTGATCCTATCTGGGAAATAGGCCATGGAACGGTCTAGACTGGCATACAACACATAATTGAGATTCATGCTTCCAATCGTGGCCAGTCTAATTCTCCACCAAGGACAGGTCCACCGAATAATAGGGTTACCACCAAAATCGAAGCGTCTCCGAGACCGAGATTGAAAAACGGCAGGTCCATAAGTTGAAATCAAACGAGCTGGAACCGGAGGAATCAGGCTTAATTTATCCAGAGCCCAGGCTTGCAATAGCAGTGGACAGCCGCGATGATGAATATTGAAGTCAGTAATTCGAAGGGCAATATCCCTGACCCAACACATGGTTTCTCCCATGATCATCATGAAGACGGTACGATGGTGCAATTGCATGTCATGCACAACGGTCAGAAGTCGGAAATCTCCAACTCCAGGTTGACGGTTCTTCATGGCATACACATTTAGTAATAAGAAACAGCAAGCTCGGATCCAGGGTAGATCTAGATCAGTGGACAAAACCCTGTTCAAGAAAGGTTCCAAGGGAAGACCTTGATCCACGTTTATGCCATCGGGAAGGTAAACCGGGCACAAGGCTATGATATCAGCTAGATCATACCTAGGACCTGGGGGCAAGGCCGGGGTTTCGTTTTGCTCAGGATGATGATCCATCACGGCGCACATTTCCTCATAGGTCGGAGTTACTTCAGAGTCTTCAAACCGAAAAACCATGGTGTTTGGATTGAAATGAGTAACGAGCCAAGACAAGAAGCCATGATTAGGTTTTAGGTCTTTGAAATATCTTAACCAGGCAAGTTGATCCATGGGAGGAATTTGCCATAGGTCGTCAGAAATGGATTGGACAAAAGATGAGACTTGGCTTCTGAAGGCCATGGAAGAAAGTCACTTAAGAAATCGATGTGCTTTGGACACTGGATGGGAAGGAGGTGCGAAGCGAAACTTATATTTATAGGAAAGTGAAGAAACCGATGGGCGAAACATCATCATCACTCAATTTAATAGTCATCGCCAGAGGTAGTTGAAAGGATAATCCTGAATAGTCCATTCGGGTCGGTAAGCATTCAAACATGCATTGATCAATAAGAAGGATGACCTGTACAATAAGGAAGTTGAGTCTTTATGATCGCATTAACCGAGAAAGGGTGGTTGAGCCATTAGGTCCGCATTCACTGAGTGGACCGCCCTATCAGGTAAGTACAACAGTATGCTTTCTGTTTAGAAAGTGATTTTTTTTTATCATGTTCCATGTTAAGTATATTATTTTATTCTTTATTCATTTCATTTCACTTATTCATTTACAATAAATCGATTTACTGACTACTAATGAGATGAACCATTCTTACGAATAAATGGTACATCGCTATTTTGTGTTTGGTGTTGTGTTCGTGTTTTGTTTTTACAGGAACAAGACTTCAAAGCTACAAAACATAAACACACATGATAAAGTAATAAAAGCCAAGTGTTGTAAAAAAATGTAAATAATATCATAAAATGTTGATATAATTGTACAATCACAAAAAAATAAATAAATAGAAAACTAATAAATGTCCAAAAATGGAGGAGACGTGCAGCAGGACTACCGCCGCCTACGGCTAGGACCAGCGACAGTCAGAGGGGGTGGCGATGGTGGCCCGTCGTCAGAAGAAGAGCCATCCTCATCTTCATCAGAAGAGTCAAGCGGGATGCCCTCAACCTCTAGCCTCGTCCGAAGCCGCTCCACCTCCGCCTGAAGCTGGCTCACGGCACTGGACTGGCGGGACTGATGCCTCCGTAGCCTCCCGTTCTCCAGCTCCTGCAAAGACAAGCATGTGTAAGAAAGGTCATCAAAATAATAAGAAGCAAAAAGGTAAAAATATGTAAAATTCATACCAGCTCATGTCGCTCGGAGTAGAGCCGGCCGATGTAGGATCGGGCAAAGCTGAACCGCTGGCAGATCTCCTGGTACCTCTGAGCCGGCACCTGCAAACAATAAAAAATATCCATTAAAAAGGATATTCAGGTAAAATACTTCTAACTTTGTACATTCGGTTTATGACTTACATGTGTAGTGTGCTCAGGATCCAGCTGTACCGGAGGAGGAGCCTGTCGAAGATCAGCAGGAATGACGACGCCAGATCCCAAACCTAGACCAGGGTCCAAGACCACCTCCATATCTGGTGGGAACGGCACGTCACCCAATACTACGCCGACCGGTCTAGCCGGAGCCGCCGCACCACCCGCCTCAGCCGCCGCCTCAGCACGATAGTGAGTCGCAGTCTTGTGCGTCTTCCGCTCCTACATTAAGTTACAAAGAGTAATGGCATCAGTGGTTTGAAAACAGAGAGAATGGTAAACAAGGCAGAAGACCAGATGAATTACATGGGTGTACTCGAGAACCTCGGGAAGTCGAGCCTGCATCCGAGAGGCAAAGTAAGAAGGAAAATCACCGGCGGACAGGAAATCGTTCGCCGAGAAGCCTCTATACTCTACCTCCAGGTCCTCCCGAGTCAAGCCCTCCAGCAGACACAAATGCCGAGGAGGGGCATGAGGCACTCTCCGCTGTGCTGGAGCGATCGGGGTGTCGAAGACTCTCTCTCCTAGGAAATACCAGTCAGCCCAGTATCCTTGCATCAATAGCCTCGACCGGGTGTGTAACTCAGCCACCTCCCGGCCCGGATAGGTCCTCCAGGCCTCACAATCCCATGGCTCCAACGATAGCTACAAAAAAAAAATGAAATGATGATGATGAGAAATCAGTATTAGTGGTGCGTCAAAATAAAAAGAGACAAGTCAAAGATTCAGAGATTCTCTCTGTACTCACATCAGACAGCTCCCGGTCATTAAGGAAGCTCCGCCAGTACTCCGGATCCTCGCCACTGGCATAAGTGTGATGGCAGTGGGCCAGATAGCGAGGAATCCTCCTAGACTCGATGGGTGAGTCACCGCTAGGACCGCCCGGATAAATGCAATACTCGTAAGACCACACCTGAAACAGAGACAGAAAAATAACGTCAGTTAGTTGAACAGTTGAGAATGGTGGATATAAAAAGTCAAGAATGAAAGTGTGTTACCTCCAAAGGCCGGATGAACAGCCAGTTTGACTCACCGCTACCACGGGTCCAGACATCCAGACCGTGATAGAGATGAGCCAAACTAAGTGTGGCCCAGTCGAAGGACCCGACCTGGCTCAGATCCCAAAGACACGCCAGCACTGCAGGATCTCCCTTATTCTGGGAGGTGCATAGTAGCTACGAGGAAATGATGTAGAACAAGAAGGATCGAACAGCCTGGTCCCTCTCCTCGCGAGTATACGCAGGAGCAGCAGGTCGGACATCCTCTGGCAACTCTCGCCAAGCCTCCAACCGGGTCCTGATCCTCTCGGCCCAGAACCGAAAGACCGTCTCGTAAGACATACACCCCTGCACGGTGTATCGGGTCTGCGTCGTGACACCGAGGAGGGAACGGAATAGCTGGGCTCCGATAGCAGCTGTCTGGTACCGAGCGTCTAGAGGAGGAACCGGACCAGTGAAGCGTAAGCCGGTGATAGCAGCATAATCCACGGGAGTGAGGGTCATCTCTCCAAACCCGAACACGAAAGTGTGCGTGCAGTCGTTCCACCGCTCCATCAATGCATATCGCATAGCGGGCGGGAAACGAGGCTGTGTGCGGCGCAATCCGGCGGCATAATCTCCGAAACCCGCAGCGACAACTCGAGCTCGCATAGGAGGGTCCAGCAGATCCCAGAAAGCAGAAGCATCAGTAGCCGATCCGCCTGAGCAGGCCTTGCCCAGATTAACCTGCAAGTAAATTTCAATTTCAATAAATATAAGACTAATAATTGTTCATTTTCTTCTATGACAGGAGAAACAAAAAACTCGAGTTTTGGTTGGAACCATAGCTGCGTCGCGCAGCTCCCAGTCGCGTCACGCGTCTACAGAGTCATGCCACGCAGCTTTACCCAAGTTGCGCAATCAGAAGCACAGCTGCGTAGCACATCTCAGCACTTGCGTCACGCCACTCTACAGCCGCGTCACGCAACTGTTCAATATATGTGGCCCCAAGAACGGATGCGTCACGTGACCACAAAGCCGCGCCACGCACCTCTCTAGCCGCGTCACACAACTGTTCGAGGCCCTCATTCATTGACGAACAGTCGCGTCACGCAACTGTTCTTCCTAAGAACAGCTGCATGACGCAATTGTCGAAGGTATGCAGCAGTTTAATTTTAACTTTGTTTCACTACGTTTGTATTGTTTTTGTGCAATTACAGGGCAAAATCAAGTCGTCCAGAGTTATCAACAATCAAAAGTTAACAAATCAAGGTCTAAACGCAGTCAAAAAGAAGCTGATCCTAAGGTTCAAGGCAAGCTAGGGTTTCTGGCGTCTCGAACAGCCGCGTCACGCAACTGTTCCCACAAGAACAGCTGCGTCACGCAACTGTTCATGGAAGAACAGCCGCGCCACGCAACTCCTACCTGCGTGAAGCGACTGCCGACGCAAGCGTAAATAGTAAAAAATAGTCCTATTGCTACAGTTACGGATCAAAAGCAGTAAAAACAGAAAATTGAAGAAATTTTGTACTTACCTCGGATCGAAAGCCACGCATCTGACTCGTTTCGTACCGGACTGGAAACTCCGAACCCGGCAACAGAAGGAGCTGTAATGGTCGCGTCCCGGGGGTTAGCGGGTTCCGGCTCACCGGCACCAGCTCACCGTCGAACGTAGGAATATCGGGCAGGGCCCCAAGAACCTCCATCTCCGGAGTATAAGCAGAAGCAAGGATTTCTGAGATTTGAGACATCTTTTCAGTTGAACGGTTCAGAGAATTTCCAATCGCTTAGGGTTCGTGAATAAGTGAAATTGAATCGATTGAGAAAGAAGTTACTTATAGTAAAACCAGCTGGGCCAAAGCCCATTCAACCGGGCCCAACAAGAAGCATTGGGCCTGTTATCCCTTTTTGAGCCCTACAGGCCCACATGGCCCATTTCAAAAGCTCATGACGGCCCATTCCGACGACATGACGTCGATGTACGGCTCATATACGGCTACAACTTTCATCAACTCACCGCACCGGGATCAGGAGCATCAAATTGTCCAGATTACCCTCAGGTAAGTTCCCTTTTAAATACTATATCATAAAGGATATATTTGAAAAATACAGGCAACAGCTTTTGTTAAGTCTTTCCTGCCAAAATTTTTGGTAAAATTTTCACAAAAATAATAATAATGCGTTTATAAAAAGTGAATACTTTTGGTTCTAGGCTGGGATTCCGGACTGGGGGCAAAAGTATGACCTTTTGCCTTAATAAGAATTTTTGCATGGGAACATGTGATGTTCCAATACTTTTCTAACAGAAAGCGAGGTCTGTTTGTACACGGACATTGCTCTTCTTTTTCTTGTGAACTTTCTTTCAGGCCAACCGGTGATGGTTTTTCGAAGCCGATAGGTCCTACTGATTAGTGATGGTGCATTGCGAAGCTAGTCAGAACAATTTCCAAACAGTGATGGTGTATTGCGAAGCTGTTTGAAATCTTTTTCCCCCAGTCAATGATGTTGAGTTGCGAAGTTGACCAGGGTAAAACCAATATCTCTCGAGCCGATCAAACCGAGCCTCGAAGATACCTTTTCAAGACCGACTGGAGCCGACAAAGCCGATCAAACCGAGCTGAGTAGGTGACCAGATCAAAGTCCTTCAAGCCGATCAAACAGAGCTTTGAAGACTTTATTTTCAAACCAATATCTCTCGAGCCGATCAAACCGAGCCTCGAAGATACCTTTTCAAGACCGACTGGAGCCGACAAAGCCGATCAAACCGAGCTGAGTAGGTGGCCAGATCGAAGTCCTTCAAGCCGATCAAACAGAGCTTTGAAGACTTTGTTTTCAAACCAATGTCTTTCGGGCCGATCAAACCGAGCCTCGAAGATGCCTTTTTCAAAACCGACTGGAGCCGACAAAGCCGATCAAACCGAGCTGAGTAGGTGGCCAGATCAAAGTTCTTCAAGCCGATCAAACCGAGCTTCGAAGACATCTCTTCAGATTACATGGAAGCCAACAAAGCCAATCAAACCGAGCTTAGGAGGTGACCAGATGGTTGACTCAGCATCTTTTCAAGCCAATCAAACCGAGTTTTGAGAGGATTGCCTGAAAGAAGGCGCATCAATAGACCACTTTAACATTAATCGTTTATACAATTAATGATAAAGTGGGGGGGCAAACTGTTGACACGTAGTTTTATGCCTCCATCTAACCCAATGATGATATGAGGACAAAGGATGAGGTTTCACAATAAACCAGAAGTGCCTGAATCAAAAATTGAATCAAACCGCCCAAAGGAGTTTGACCCGTGTTAGGGCTGCGTCACGCAGCTAATACCTGCGTGACGGCACTCTCAGTTGCGTCACGCAGCTCCAACAGGGCTGACACCCCTGCGCGCGCCCGTGCAACGGCTTGCACTGTTTGTATGGATACACGACAACTGTACGAAAAGTAAGTCGCGTCACGCAGGTTTGTGGGTGCGTCACGCAGCTCATACCCGCGTGACGCGACTGCCCTGTTGCCCTAGCCATATAAATACTGCATTACACAGCAAAAACGGGACTTTTTGGGAACTTTTCTCATTTTCTCTCAAAAAAAGACTAAGGCATTTTAGACTAAAAGAAAACGATTGCGGCTAGGGTTTTCCTCAAAGACTCCAGTGAGTAACTTTGAGGAAGATCAAGCCATTAGGCACATAGATTGAAAGCTTAAAAATGTGAAAAGGACATAAAAAAGAGGAAAAGATAAAAAAAAAAAGAAGAAGGGTTTTATTGTTAAGATTGGGCATTGAACATTTCTAGGATCGTGAAGCTTCATCCCTAGATCAACCATATCGTATGCAATCCTCAAATCTGAGGGTTAAGTAATCATCTAAACCATTCTTTTGCATTTTTAGTTACTTATTTGTGAAAGTCTCATTTTCTTAGTATTTTAGTTAGTTTGGTTTTGATTAAACTACATTTTGCCCATCTCTGAGTGTTTCTGAATTGTATTAAACCTCTGTTGATAAAAAGAACACGTAAAAAAGAGTAGTTTGAATGGTAGTTCCAGACCAGAGCAGCCGCGTCACGCAGCTCCTACCTGCGTGACGCGACTGTTCATGTCCAAAAGTCTTTGATTCAGACTGGACCACCTGCGTTACGCAGCTATTCGCATACCCAGGATACTTTTATATTTAATGTGATATTTTGGATGAATAATCAATAAAAGTAAGAATTTCAATAAGTCGCGAATAGTTCCGTCACGCAGCTGAGAGTTCCGTCACGCGACTGTTCTTCGTAAAACAGCTGCGTGGCGCAACTGTACCTATTTCCAGTAATATGAATAAGGGGAGCTGCGTCACGCGGCTGTTTCTTATGGAACACCCGCGTGACGCAACTGTCCTAAAATTTCAGTATACATTCCTTATTTCATCTTAATTTCATATTATTAAGCAGACTTTAATTTCAATTCAGAAAATGATCAAACATGGGCAAATTAAGATTTAATCAAATCAAATCGACTAATTATTAATGATTATGAGGTTTTAGGACTTATTTCTCTTTGTTTATTATTTATCATATTATCAAATTCGGTTTGTGGCCCGCCTTTAACCATAAGCCAAGAGCGGGTCTTTTATTTTATTTTAATATGTGTTATAGATGGATGGTGAATGATATGCTTTATTTGTGATGAATGCAATGGATGAAATTAATTAGGACGGTTAATTAATTTTCCACATAGGAACTCGGTTCGATTTATTCGGGTTGGGTTTAAATAATCGGTTTTTCTAAAATAAAGTCCAATTAGAAATCGTAGGTTAAAAGAGGCCGGTTTATCCGCGCGTCGGCTTCCAACGGGCCGACGTACCCAATTCCCTTACCTAGAATCGTACTTGGTACGCCTGACCAGTTTTTCCAAAATAAAAGGCCTTGAATAAAAATGGGTTAAAATGGAGTCACTTTTACAAAATAAAAATCAAAACGGTCCCATTGTCGAAATAATGGGTGGCGACTAAAAATGATTTATAAAACCGATTTATCGGCATCGTATATCCAAAGGTTTTGTCACCACTTTTCAAAAACAAACACCAAAACTAAAAATAAAAACAACGATTTTTCTCCGGGGGGAAAAACAGTACTAGGTGATGTCCCATTCCCACCTGGCATGGAGGTGGTACTAGATCCTGGTCTGGGCCTGGGGTCGGCTATCATCATTCCTGCTGACCTCAGGCAGGCTCCTCCACCACCGCAGCTGGATCTTGAGCATGCCACACACGTAAGTAGTAAAATGAATTCACTAAGTAGAGAAATACTTTACTTGGGTAATTCTTTATTAAATGTTCTCCTGTGTTTGCAAGTGTCTGCTCAGAGATACCAGGAGCTGTGCCAGCGATTTGAGTTTGCCCGGTCTTTCATTGGCCGGCTCTATTCTGAGCGTCATGAGAGGGTATGAATCTCTTTACCTTTCTGCTTCTTTTCTGTTTACCTCTCTTACATCTTTCTGCTTTTACAGGATCTGGAGATTGGGAGGCTGCGGAGGTACCAGTCTCGCCAGTCGGGCGCTGTGGCCCGACTCCAAATGGAGGTGGATCGACTCCGGACGAGGCTAGAGGTGGAGGGGATTCCGCTGGACTTCTCCGAGGAGGATGATGATGGCTCCTCATCCGATGACGCACCACCGTCTCCACCCCAGGCAGCTGCTGGTTCCAGCCGGAGGCGTCATGTAACACCCACCGACCAATCCCAGAGAACCAGACGGTGGATGCCACAATCGGTGCCGGAGCACCATCTTATGTCACTATAAAAGCTAGATCACAAATTAGAAGTGGTTAAATTTTCAGAAGGAGGCAAGTAATTACCAGTTTTTTTTTATTAATTTTTATTTTATTTACAAAAATAATGTTTAAGAAAATTCCTAAGAAAATTTCGCAAGAGTTTCCCCTAAAAATTTACTTGCCACACAAAGAAAATATACACACTTCCAATTTTTTTTTTCTTTAAACCCCCAAACTTCCAATTCAACAACATACTACAAGCACTTCTAAATATCCATCAACATACGCATAATATTCGAAACACATTCTTTTCAAGGAATCTATAATCATCATACACCAAAAATATAATAAGGTGTTATTTCTTTAAATAATCATAACTCTTTTATTATATCCAACGTTCACAACACAATATTTATATACATGCCAAAAATCACCATTTACAAAATATTCTACCCAAGATGTGATATCTACTCTGATGCTCGTCCTCTGGTCTTGAAGAACACCCTCCGCTCCTAACCTGCGCGTGATAAAAATCAACGCGCTGAGTGGAAGACTCAGTGGTGCTAAATAACCAACAATTTAATTAACAATAGCCAAGGCAAAACTTAAATTAATGTCATGGCACCCACCTTGGTAGGTATTGTCCGCTTTGGGCCACGCAGGCCCGCACGGTTTTGTCCCTTGGGCCAGGCTTTTCAACCCACCCAAAAGGCGCCTACCAAGTTGAGATACCACCCCTCTTATGTATAGATCGTTTTACCCCGTCCTTAACCGATGTGGGATATGCCTAAGGTGAGTGCACTGGTATCCCCAGAGTGACCAGCCACCGCTCACCCCCCTTTAGGGACTCAGCGCCCACGCTGAGGTTTGCCCCAACACCGGCCAGAGGGCACGGGGCCGGCTCTGATACCAAATGTCATGGCACCCACCTTGGTAGGTATTGTCCGCTTTGGGCCACGCAGGCCCGCACGGTTTTGTCCCTTGGGTGGGTTGAAAAGCCTGGCCCAAGGGACAAAACCGTGCGGGCCTGCGTGGCCCAAAGCGGACAATACCTACCAAGGTGGGTGCCATGACACGTCAGTAGCCAGTCTCCTGTGTTTTGACCATTTTTGGAACATTTTGTAGTTTGTAGGATTACATGTATAGTTTTATTAATTTTACAACATTATTTTTTTTTTACGGTATTTTTGCCTTTATTACATTATCATTTATATGTTTATCTCTTACGACTTGTGAAATCTTTATACCTGCAAAAACAAACCATAAAAATGCAAAATAGCGGTGTCCCACTTACTTGCGAAAGTGGCCCGACTCGTTAATGATCATCCAACCAATTTATTGTAAAAAAAAATGAAATAAAATAAAATAAATACAAGATAAAAATCAATCAGAAACAGAAGTGGATCGTAGTACTTACTTGACAGGGCAGTCCACTTGGTTAATGCGGATGTAATGGCTCAACCACCCTTTCTCGGTTAATGCGATCATAAAGGCTCAACCTCCTTATTGTACAAACTGTCCTTCTTATTAACGCAGGCATAAATGTCCACCAATCGGAGCGACCTATGCATAAATGCTCTTCCATCCACTATTGACAGTAAATATCAAGTCAAATAATGATGGTGCTTGGTTCACGAAACCCTTTACACTTCTATAAATGAAGGCTTCCTTTTACGTCTTCTTCACTTCCAACACTCAAAACAAATCCGTTTCTTAGATAATCCTTTTCCATGGCTTTCAGAAGCCAAGTTTCATCCTTCGTCCAATCCATCCCTGACGACCTATGGCAGATTCCCCCTATGGACCAACTTGCCTGGCTGAAATATTTTAAAGACTTAAAACCCGACCATGGCTTCTTGTCTTGGCTCGTCACATACTTCAATCCTAACACATGGTTTTCCGGTTTGAAGATTCCGAAGTCACTCCGACCTATGAGGAAATGTGTGCCGTGATGGATCATCACCCTGAGCAAGATGAAACTCCGGCCTTGCCCCCAGGCCCTAGATATGATCTAGCCGAGATTGTGGCCTTGTGTCCGATTTACCTCCCTGACGGCATAAACACGGATCAAGGTCTTCCTTTAGAGCCTTTTCTGAGTAGGGTTCTGTCCATGGATATAGATCCCTCCTGGATTCGAGCCTGCTGTTTCTTGCTGCTGAATACGTATTCCCTGAAGAACCGCCAACCTGGAATTGGAGATTTTCGACTTCTGACAGTTGTTCATGACATGCAAATGCATCATCGTACTATCTTCATGATGATCATGGGGGAGACGATGTGTTGGGTTAGGGATATTGCCCTTCACATCACCAATTTTAATGTTCACCATCGTGGTTGTCCGATGTTACTACAAGCCTGGGCTCTAGACAAGTTAAGCCTGATTCTTCCGGTCCCAACTCGTTTGATTCCAACCTATAACCCTGCTAACTTTCGGTCTCGGTCTCGAGGACACTTCGATTTTGGGGATAACCCGACAATTCGATGGACTTGTCCTTGGTGGAGGATCAGACTGGTCACTACTGGAAGCATGAACCTCAATTACGTGTTATACGCCACTCTAGACCGTTCCATGGCCTATTTCCCAGACAGGATCAACCGTCAGTATGGTTTGATACAGCGCATTCCCAGAATCTATGACTTTGAGAGTGGTCTCATGACGCAGCGTCTGTTGACCAGTTTCGCTGACCATTGGCGAAACTGAAACACCAGGAACCTGGGTCAAGGAGTGATACAGGACACTGTGACACTCGAGTATGTGAACTGTTTCTTTACCCCATGATGATGCTAGGTTCTGCGAAGATTGGCCTCTGATGATAGACCCTACTAGAATAAAATGCTGTTGTTATTTCTTCTTTGCATTGTCCTGTATTCCAGAGCCATGAGCTCCTAATTAATGTGTCTCCTTTCTTTCAATTAATGACTCCGGTGATTCTTTCTTTATTAATTCCTGCTTCCTACGCATATGGACAATCAAAAGACAACAAATCTTTTCCTTCGAAATTATTTGTTGTGTTAGTTATTTGGGCCCCCTGCCCCTAGGTCAATAAATGAAAGCTCATAAAAATGGATTATTTATTTAAAGGCAGAAGCTTACATTAGGAGACAAAAAGATGGGCTGACTATTTTATTACCTACAAAGATCAAATAAAGACAACATATGTAACTTCTTTATGTATGCATGAACCTACTGAGTAATAAGGTTTTATCCATGGTTTTTTTTTTATTGATCTTTCCAAGGAAATCACTGAGAAAATGGTATTCGTTCTCCTGATCAATGTTTTAAAAGAATTCATCACTTAGGCAGGACCAACAGCCAAAACATTTTCGAAATAGGTGAGTCAATCTTGATCAGATAAGCAGAGAGGAAGGTCTTGCATTCTTTAATCATGTCCCCGAAATAAAAGGAATTAAAATTTTGAAATTCAAACCCTTTATTAATCTTACTTCTTTTCAACATTATACAGAAGTAAAGAAAACTTATTTTAATACAATGGTCATTTATTCCAACTACTCATTCACTTATTCTCCTTCTAGTCAAGCTGATGGCATTGAGCAACCAATCACAAATCTATCACGAACGCATGGCATAGATTTCGCATTTAAACTAAGCACCACGCGTTAATCCCGCCAATTTTATTTTTATTTTTATTTATTTATTTTTTATTATGCTCTAACTTTTACCTAGGCCGCCCTTTCGGGTTTTCAACTTAGCTTTTTTTTTTTTTTTAAATCGAAATCATCATTTCAAACATAGAATCTTTTCATTTGATCCTGATTGATAATCCGGTTGACAGGCTTCCCTTCCATGGTGATTAATTCAGCGGCACCTTTAACTAATAGCTTCTGAATTCTGAATGGTCCATGCCAGTTGGGTTTGAATTTCCCACCAGGATTATTCTGGGCTTCATGATCCAACAATTTGATCAGTACCTAATGTCCATTCTTTAGAGCCCTTGGATGTACCCGTTTATTGTAGAAACGAGCAATCCTTCTCTTTCTCATCTGATCCTGGAATCGAGCGTTCAATCTTCTTCCATCCAAAAGCGCCAGATCCTCATACCTTTTCTTGACCCATTCTTCCTCGGTCAAACCAGCTTCCACAAAAACCCTGAGAGACTTCTTTTCGAGCTCTATCGGTAACACTGCCTCCATCCCATATACAAGTTCAAAGGGAGAAGCTCCATTCACTAACTTGAAGGTAGTACGATGCCCCCAGAGCGCGAAAGGAAGTTTCTCAGCCCAGCTTCTATACTTCTCGCACATCTTGGACAGGATTCTTTTAATCTCCTTATTCGCGGCTTCTACTACACCATTAGCTTGAGGGCGATAAGGAGAAGAATGGTGATGCTCAACCTTATACCTATATAGCAACTGACCAACATCTGCTTGAAAATGAGAACCATTGTCTGTAACTATGTGATGGGGGACACCATAGCGACAGAAAATATTTTGTTCAATGAATCTAGCCATATGCTTAGCGGTCAAAGTTTTATAGGATTGAGCCTCAATCCATCTAGAGAAGTAGTCCACTGCAACCAATATATACTGATGACCGTTCGATGCTGCTGGCGTGATCTTGCCGATAATATCTATGCCCCATGCTGAAAAAGGCCAAGAGGGAGCTGTCGGACGGAGTTCAACAGCAGGTAAATGGCTTTTATTATCATGGTATTGGCAGGCTTTACAATGGCGCACATAATTAACACAGTCTCCTTCCATCTGCATCCAAAAATAACCTTGCCTCATGACTTTTCGGGCTAAGCTCATGCCGCTCAAATGAGTACCGCAAACTCCTTCGTGGATTTTCTTCATTATTTCTTCTCCTTCCTTCTTACTTACGCATCTTAGCAACATCCCGTCCCAAGCTCTTCTATAAAGTTCACCATCAGCCAGGACGTAATTCAGAGCCATTTTTCTTAAGACTGAACGGTCTTCTTTTGTCGCATCATCAGAAAAAGTACCATCTTTCATATACCACAGAATATCTGTAAACCAGGGTTCTTCCTCCGACTCGACCTGATTCACAAAATGTTCCTTATAGCATGGGATATTTGCCGCAGTAATGATAAATGGCTTCTTTGGAACTTTACTTAAATCCTGCCAAGCTGATGCTAAGTTTGCCAAGGTACCCGGAATTCTGTTATAGATTCTTCCTATGTGAGTGAAGGTGATCTTATCAAAGAGTGCTGCCTTCTTCAACAAGTACTCAACATAGGGTTTCAACCTTTCTTCTTCTACTTTCCATCTCTCGTTAGCATGCTCGATAACCAATAATGAATCTCCTATCACCTCGACTTCCTTAGCACCTGATGCAAGAAGAGCTTCCATTCCCATGATGCACGCTTCATATTCAACCATGTTGTTGGTGACCGAAAACAATAATCTCTTGCACATTGTTGTGACCTCGCCATTAGGTGCTTCTATAATAATACCAGCTCCGGCTCCATTTCTGTTGGCTGATCCATCGAAGTACAATTTCCAAGCCCCTGTTTCAACACACAGCAAGTGTTCATCTGGAAACTCCAATTCCCATGATTTGTCATCTACAACGGGATTTTCTGCCAGGAACTCTGCCACAACCCGTCCTTTGACCGTTTTCTTCGTAACGAACTTTGCATCCACACTAGACATCTGAACTAGCCATTTGGACAGCCGTCCTTCTAGAGTAGGCATTCTCTGCAGATACTTCATAGGATCAATTTTGGAAATGAAAGTGACCGTGAAGGAATCAAAGTAAGGTCTCAATTTCTTTATCGACCACACTACTGCCATACACTTTTTCTCTACCACATTGTACTTCTCCTCGATAGGCAATGGTTTCTTGCTGATGTAATAGATGGCCTTTTCTACTCCAGTAGCGTCCGGCTGTGCCAACATTGCTCCAACTCCCACATCCTCTATAGACAAATACAGGATCAGTGGTTCTCCTGGTCTAGGCGAGCTCAGCACTGGTGGATTCATCAAATACTTCTTTATGTGATCAAAGGCTTTCTGGCAGTCCTCATTCCATTTAACTGGCTGACTCTTCTTAAGGAGCTTGAATATCGGAGCACACGTGATGGATGGCCTGGAAATAAACCTGCTGATGTACTGAATTTTACCCAAGAAGCTTCTCACCTGACGTTCAGTTCTTGGTGGTTCCATATCCTGAATGGCTTTTATTTTGTCGGGGTCAACCTCAATCCCATTAAGTCCTACAAAAAAACCTAACAGCTTCCCTTTTGTTACTCCAAATACGCACTTTTTGGGATTGAGTCTTAAATTGTATTGCTTAACCCGTGCAAAGAACTTTTCTAGCATCTCTGCGTGCTCTTCCTGTGTTCTTGTCATGATCACCATATCATCCACATATACTTCCAATCCTTTATGGATCATATCATGAAATAATGTTGTAGCCATCCTCTGATATGTCGCCCCGGCATTCTTCAGTCCAAATGGCATCACTCTATAGCAAAAAGTCCCAAAATCTGTGGTGAAGGCAGTCTTGTGCTTGTCAACTAAGGCCATCAAGATCTGGTTGTATCCGGAGAATCCGTCCATGATAGAATAACATCCCAATTCGGCAGCACTGTCAATCAAAACATCTATGTGCGGAAGTGGAAAGTCATCTTTAGGTGAGGCTTTATTTAGGTCCCTATAATCAACACAAACTCTTATCCTCCCATCCTTCTTCAGCACGGGGACTATATTTGCCAGCCATTCCGGATAGTGTACTACTTATAAGAATCATGCATCCAACTGTTTCTGGACTTCAGCCTTGATCTTATCCTGCCATTCTGGTCTGACCCGTCTCCTCTTCTGCTTCACTGGCTTAATACTTGGGTCAGTAGGAATGAAGTCTGATCTGTCAATTCCTGGCATGTCAACGTAGCTCCAGGCAAATACCTCTGAATTTCTTTTAAGACATTCTTGAAGATCCTGTCTAAGTTCAGGTTTGAAGTCTGATCTGATTTTGATTATTTTAGGATCTTCAGTGGTGCTTAAGTTAAATGCAAAATGATGCAATGCATTTATGTCAAATATGCGCATGGTATAATCAATGCCATGAACGTGACAATTAGGAAAACAAGAAAACAAATAGTCAAAATTTACTTCCATTGATTGAAATAATAAAGGGATACCATCCAAATTGTTCTCAAAACAATAATCAGAAAAACACAAGACAGGATTAATAGCTTGTTCGATACATTCATCACAACTGTTCTTTATTGCTTGGATTACTTCATTAGCATCTGGTGCTTCCTTTGCTTCCGGGGTAGCTTTTGCTTTCTCCTCTTCAAGCTTTGCCATCTTCATCACCTTCCCCTCTACCTCTTCGGCATCTTCAGCTGCTAGTACCGACTGGAGGATCCTTGCCTTAGCTTTCTACTGTTGCACCATTCTGGAAGCTTAATCCCCAATCCCCAGGAAATCTTCAAATTCAGACATCTTCTGTGACCATTCAGTGTCACTGCCCACTTGAACCATACCCACCATAAATTGTGTGCCTTCAACTAACTATTCGAAGGAAGGTTCAGGAGACTTGATCAATTGCTCCTCAAAGTCTGTCATGAAGATTTCGAGGCCAGGGTAGGTCTTTCCTCTACTCTGAAATTCCCCTGAAGCTCTAGGACAAAGAAAAACTGATTCAGACCTGGTTCTCTAACCGGAGACTGGATCTCATATTTCTCTTTCTTTCTGCTTTCTGAATACCCCAGCCCACGTCGGTCTTGTTGTCCATGTGCTGACGACAGAGGTTTAAATCTTCCTTGCAACTCCCGGCCTAGCCCTTTGCCATATTGCCATTGCATCTTTTTCATCATTTTTTGCGAAAAAGGGCTCATCCTGTTTATTACGCTTTTACTTTCATTAATTGGCACATCAATCACAGCCACTTGGAAACCAGACAAAGGGACAGTCAACTCAAGACCTTCCACCGCCGCCACATTCAGATCCTCTTGAGCATTAATGGTCACCACCTCAGTACCCCAGGGAACCTTAACTTTTCTGTGCAAGGTGGACGGGATTGCACCTAGAGGGTGAAGCCATGGTCTTTCCCAACAGTAAAGCATAACTGGCCAGAATATCCAGAACGACCACATCCACCCAACTCTCTATATCCCCTATCGAGATCTTCGCTCTGAAAGTTCCTTTCGCATTGCGCATGGTATTATCATATGCTTTAACCACCATGTTAGAAGGTTCAAGTTCTGACTCCTCTATCTTGAATTTTGACAGCATTTTCAATGGGCATACACATAAGGCTGACCCGTTGTCCACCATCACATTACGGGTTTCGCGCCCGTTGACAGCAATCTGAATGTACAAGGGCTTGAAATGGTTCCTTCCCTCCGGAGGAAGGTCAGAATCGAAGAAGGTGATCTCTCCGATCCTGCGCTGCAATACATTGATCATGTCTACACTCTGGATTCTGGCAGGCACTCTAACAAATGTCATGGCTTCCAACAAAGATTCCCTATGCTCCTTGGAGGCTACTAGTAAATCCCATAATGAAATATCAGCCTTTGTCCTTTGTAACTTGCTCAACACTGAATTTGCCGTTACACCGCCAGGTGTTCTATTTTGGCTGCTCTCACCTACTTCAACAATCTTCTTTTGCATTTTCCCCACTTCCTCTTCCTTCTTCTTTTCTTTGGGCTGTTCTTCGCCCTTGTCTGTTGTCTTCTTTCTCATTCCATCAGTGGCAACTTCTTTCCCTTTAGACTGAGTACTGCTGTCAGGATTATACACTCGCCCACTTCGAGTTAAGCTTTGGATGCCCACTTCATTCACATCCTCCTCACTACTGTAATACCACTGCTCTTCCTGATCAGCTAGACTTTTCTGGATTGCGAGCTGTATCTGCTCGTCTTCACTCTCTGGTACTTCGCCCACCTTTACTGTGATACTCTTTTCAATTTCTATTTTCACGGGTCTCTTCTTTTCTTCGTCTTCCTCGCTGCTGCAATCGTCCCATATGTTCAGCATAGCACACATTATTTCTTCCCATTCAGCTTCTGCTAATACCAGTTCCTCCGGTAGACTGCTTCCGATTGCATTAACTGATCCACCCGATTGAGGCTTATGGGGTGGATAGTTGTACTGGTATTGTGGCAGTGGATTGTTCTTGGTGCTCGGCTTGTTCCTCTCCGAGGGTTTGGTTATCTTTCCACTATCTATCAAATCTTGAATGTTGTGCCTCAACTTAAAGCAATCATCAGTTGAATGCCCCTTACACTGGTGGTAGTCGCAGTTCCAATCCATAAACCTACCACGCACAGGTTTAGCTGGATTCACTGGCAGCTTGGAGAGCACTCCGTTCTTAATGCAAGATCTCATGACCGTACTCAAAGGTCTACCCAGATTGGTGAATTCTCTTCTCACTTTTTCATTGACAGCCCCCACTGTGTTACTGCTTCCTGACTGGTTTGGGTTGCTGCTTCCGGCATTTCTGTCATTGTAGGAGGTCCGATAGTTGCCAAACACTCGACTCTTCTTCTTCTCCTCCTTATACAACTCTTCTACGTTCAACCTGGCTCTTTGAACTAGAGCAAAATCAGTGAGAGGTTGGGCCAACATTCTCTCTTTGAAAAAGGGTAACAGACTTCTACAGAAAATTCTGATCAATTCTTGGTCGTTCGGCCTTGTCTAGACCATGAATAGCTTTGTTCTCCACCTTTTATAATAGTATGAGAAAGTTTCATCCTTTTCCTGTCTCAGACTCTCCAAATCACGCAAGCCAAATTCATCACTATCATTAGTCTTAAAGTGCTTCAGAAAAGCGGTCTGCAACTTGACCCAATTCTTCTGTGTCTCCATATCTAGACCATCATACCACCTCCGATAACTCTTGTGCAGTGTTTGTGGGAATGCCCGTCAGACATCCTCCTCATTGTATCGATTCATTTGAGAAACCCAGAGGAATTCAAACAGATGGGACCGCGGGTGATTATCTCCCTCAAACACAGTGTGCTTAAAAGTTTTGAATGAAGTGGAGCTGGTTGGGTGCAAGACATATTCAGTTACATGGAAGTTCGTGATCGGGTCCCTTTCCTTTGCAACAGACATTTTCTCAACTTTGTCTTTCAGCTCGGCAAGTTGCTTGATTAGATCACTCTCTGCTGTGGCTGTATCACCGGCAGAGACCTGAGTATCTGAGGCAGGTTCTGGGATTTCTTTCTCCTTAACCACAGGCTGGTTACTTGATGTAGGAGGAGTCTGGTTTTGTGCCCTATCTTGGGCAAGAGCAGCAGTTATTATCTGAGTACTGGTCTTTATCTGGGCTTGAGAGAACCCGGTCTCATTTGCCATGTCATCAGCCATTTCTACTATATCTGAATCAGAATCTGAATCCGACAAACTTGAGTAATTCACAGAACTGACTGGAATAGGCTCGGGGATTGGGGACGTTCTGACTAAGCGTTGACCAGGGCGTCGGTGCCAAGCTCTCGAAGCAATTTCCCGGGAAGAATTAATTCTGATAAAAAATGCCTGAGTTAAAGTAGGTCCTGCATGTATGCATGAGAAAATGGAAGCACATAGGATGAGGAATGCAGTTCTAATGTGCTAACGATCGGTATGGAAATAAGATCTCGATTTCAATGACTGGACCCAAAATTCGGTGTGAATAACGTGGCAATAACTTATTTTGTATTCAAACATTTCTGGCATTATCTGTCGTCGACCGTCCCTTTTGGAATTTTCGGTCGGCTATTTTCTCTCAAGTCCCTAACTTTTGCCTCGGAATGAAAGAATTTCCGAGCGGGATATTTCTTATTTATTTCCTTTTTTTTTGTATCCTTACTTTTTGCCTTAGGACATATGGTCCCAAGCAGGATCTCATTTTGTTTTGTTACAAATTCTATAATCTCTCACTTATTTTCAAATAATGCGAGAAATGTGGAAATACAAAGGAATCGTAACCCCCTTATATCTCCCTTTTCTTTTGGGTATAAATTTGCTATAAGTAATTGCATTATCTTATTCAACACGAATTTAAGGTCCGGTCTCAAAATCAAGGTCAAACGTCCATACCGAAAATTAGCTCTTATTAATGCATGGCTGAAAAGAAAAATGTTACATGGTGTATGAATGTCACAACATGTGTACAGTTTATAACATACAGGGCAACGAGAGTTGGGAAATGCATGCCTTCCAACCTTATTTCTCCCACACACGAGTTCCGTTGGTATAAATTCTGACATCTGTTTCCTATGAATTGGTCTAATCTCGACAACGAACAAGGGGTTTTGAGATTGACGATACAAACTCTCGGAAATGAATGCGGCATAATAACAGCAAACAGAATCGGGTGTACCTTAGGGGAAGTAACTAAGGCTTTCAACTATATGCATTGGCTTTAGTCTTATTAGGCTTACAAAGTCTGGGTTCCGCAAACAGGATTCGGGCTTTGTTAGGTCTACTCCTTTTGACGCACCTTTAAGGTACTAGGCTTGCGGTTGGTAGTTTTGTTAATTCTCGGATGGATGTACCTAAAACGCGAGGTTTAGGCTGGATCCACCGTCAAAGTTAACAACAGTACCGAAGGGTAATATGGGTAGAAAGTGATGAGAAGAGAGAAATGCAGTATGAATGCAAAAATCCTAAAAAGATAAAGGAAAGCAAATAAACACGTACGGACGATTAAAGAATTTTCCAACGGCTTTCTAATCAATTTTATTTAGAAAATTGTAGGCTTTAGAGTCAATTCCTAATTGCAACCACTTAGTTATTAAAAATAACTGGGGATTAGTGGATGACTTGTCCCCAGTGAAGTCGCCAATCTGTTTTCGTCTAAAGATCCACCCCGGAGGACCCGAAAACTCTTGCTTCGAAATTTTATTTTTGGAAAATGTGGACAAAACCTTTTGGGAACGAAATGCCGATAAATCGGTCTTATAAAATATTTGAGTCACCACCCATTATTTCGGCAATGGGACCGTTTCCAATTTTATTTTAAAAGTGACTTCATTTAATCCAATTTTATTTAAGGCCAATTATTTTTAAAAGACTGGTCAGGCGTACTGAGTATGATTCTGGATAAGAGAATTGGGTACGTCGGCCCGTTGGAAGCCGACGCCCGGAAAATCGGCCTCTTTTAACCTACGATTTCTAATTTATTTTAATTTAGAAAAGCCAATTTATTTAATTAAACCTAACCCGAATAAATCGAACCGAGTTCCTATATGGAAAATTAATTAATCGTCCCAAATAAATCCATTCATTGCATTCATAACCATTCAAACCACATCAATCATCCAACCCATAGCAAAAACAATTAAAAGACCCGCTCTTGCCTTATGGTTAAAGGCGGGCCACAAACCGAATTTAAAATACAATCTATTCAATATAAATTCAATAAATTCTAAAATCCCAAACTCATATCTAATAGTAAATTAACCTATTTGATTTGATTAAAACATAATCTGCCCATTATTGGTTATTTCTTGGATTAAAAAATTAAACATTTATTTAATTACACGGAATTAAATTAAAAAAAAGGGAATTATTCTGGAATCCTAGAACAGTCACGTCACGCAGCTGTTCTATGAAGAACAGTTGCGTGACGGAACTCCTAGTTGCGTGACGGAACTCCTAGTTGCGTGACGCATCTGTTCATGACTTCGGCAAGATTCTCAAATTCATCAATCATTTATTTAAACCATAATATTAAATGAAAATATAAAAAGTGAAATATAAATACACTCACACGAACAGTTCCGTCACGCGGCTAGTCAAGGTAATGTCAGCTTCTTTTGGACATGAACAGTTCTGTCACGCAGGTAGTAGCTGCGTGCACAACTGCTCTGGTCCGCAACTACCTTTCAAACTACCCTTTTTTACGTTTTCTTTTTATCAAAGCTTGTTTAATGTTACTCAGAAACGCTCAATAATGGGCAGAATACTACTTAACCAATATCAAACTATCCACACACTAATAAAATGAGATATTTAATAAATCAACAACTAAAAAAAAAAAACAAGAAAGGTTTAAGGTTTAGATGATTACCTAACCCTCAGATTTGAGGATTGCATGCGATTTGGGTGCCTTAGGAATAGTGTCTCAGGATCCCAGAAACGTTCTTTGCCAAGTTTTAAAAGCAAAAACTCTTTTTTCTTTTCTTTTCTCTCTTTTTCTCTTTTTGTGACTTTTTGTTTTGTATTTCAATCAATTTTATCTCTAATGGCTTGATCTTCTTCAAGATAACTCAATGGAGTTCTTGCAGAAAACCCTAGCCGCAGCTTAGCTCTTAAAATTTCTCTCAAATCTCTCTAAGTCCAAAATTTCAAAAAGTCCCATTTGCAGGATAAAAATGCTGTATTTATATGGGTAGGGTAACAGAACAGAGCTGCGTCACGCAACTAACAGTTGCGTGACGGATCCGAGAGCTGCGTGACGCAGCTCACTTTTCGTATAGTTGCCGTGTATCCACACAAAAAGCAAAAACAGTTACACGGGCTTTTCAAGATGATGTCATCCTGGTTAGAGTTGCGTGACGGAACTATTAGTGCCGTCATGCAACTTATAGCTGCGTGACGCAACCCTAGCGCAGGTCAGACTCCTTGAACCGGTTCAAATCAATTCTTGATTAAAAATGCTTCTGGTTGACCCTGATTCCTTATTCCGAATCCTTGTATCCTCATCGGGTTAGATGGGGGCATAAAAACACGCGTCAACACTGACTACTCGAAGCTTTTCTGGTTCAATTTTTTCCTTCGTTCGGTTCGAGTGGTTTATGGCTCGTTTCAACTCCGATTTGGCTTGTGATATACTATTTTTCAATCTAATTTCCATTGTTACTGACCTTATCTTGGGATTCACATCATGAAAAGAGTTATGGTCAAAAGGTCATCTTTGTTTGCTAGGTTAACCTCCGGTTATTTTACTGATTTGCTGTCAGTTTAAACAACACTTTTTGTGACTGAATTTTATTGATATGATGATGTGAAAAACATGTATTTAAACATATAGTCTATAATCACTAGCCATTTATTAGTCATGTATTAATAATATTATTCCCCTACTTCAATAACACATATTCATATATAACATATTACATCATTTAGATATTTTAATTATTTCACTCAAATAATCCACATAACCCTCACCTAAAATTGCTACCAAAAAGCAAGCCAAACTACCTTGGTTAGCCAACCAATGCAACACTTGAACATTCATATTTAATATTAATATGATGTCCTATAACTCTAATAATTTCAATGATTTATGGTAAAAATGCAAAGAAATGCAAAAATACATAATTTGGAACTTAATTATCCCTTTTCCTCCGTTACTCCAACATCAATAGCTTTTACTATTTTTATCTCAGAATTAATCCATAATTGATAACTTCCTCATATTTTACCGTAATAAAATTAATCCATAATAGACTTCAGAACAATTCGAACATATTAATAATCATTCAATTTTATTATCATTTGCCCTTCCATAATCCACTGCAAATAGAGTTATCATAAGAGCACATATTGACAAATTGAAAGATACTCCTTTAAAGAAAAATTTTCATAACTCATGAAAAAATCTCCTAAAATTCCAAAAGATACTCAACATATAGGACTAGCTTTCACCAAAATCCAAATATAAAAAACAAAAATACTTGGTACCTTAAATGGCTAACGAAACCAAGTTGCCTTATAAGATAGCTTGCAAAAACCATAAAAAATATCAATAAATCATATACACTAAGACTGCCAATAATTTTTTTCATAAACTAAATTTTCTAATATACAACACATCTAAAATTTAACTATCAATTCCATTCACATAAATAGCTATATATGAATTTCACAACATACGGCTAAACCCTTAATCGGTCACTTATACCATCAACCCCATTAAATAATTAAACCAATCAACATCAAATAAAGGGTAGGGGCTACAACCATTAATCATCAATTTAAGAATATGATTATTTGCTTGAAAGTACCAATTAATTATTCCTTCAATTTAATATTTGAAATCCCCAATTTCAATTCAATTTGATATCCAAATTCAAGTATAAACCTTAAAATTAATTAAGACACAACCTTAAACTCTTTAATTTCATGGATAATTTGAAGTTTTATATTATTCTCACAATGCTTTCGCGTCACGATTACTTACTTAGAATCATGCAACTTCAAGTTGGAATCCTAATAAACTATGATTGTAAAATTTAATTAAATCCTCAATTTAATTTAATTAGACCCTAAATTTTCCTTTAATTAAAAAATTAATTAGGGCTTCCCTAATATTTACAATAAATTTTGTGTCATGGTGCCATTACTCATGTCCACACCCCACGCAGAATGACAATCCTTCTATTTGCATTTTCTTTTTCTAAAAATAGCTACACACTTTTCAATATCAGATTTATGTATTTATAAAGTAGGTCATGTCCTAAAAATTTATTTAAAATTGCTAGTAAATCTCCAAAATATTTAATTCAATTTGAATTGCCTAATAAACCCTTATTTCTCCAATTTCCACTATTCTCATATGTAAATAAAGTTTTAAATACTCCAATGTCACTCTAAATTATTCTCAAATTTAAATTTAACCTATCTCCAAGTGAAATGATCAAAATACCCTCCATCAATAAATATGAATTAATTGCTTTTTAAAATTACCGAAATAAGTTCGAAACAATCACAAATTAAAAACTACACTTAAAATACTATCGACATCCAAATAATATTTTGCATCTAAAATATAAAATTCATACTGGAATAACCTTCAAACATGTCAAATTTCCAAGCCATCCCTAATAATACTTTATGGCAAGTTTATACTCAAAACATTCAATTAAATTTTAAATTTTATAATGACATCAAATACCAAAATTTACATTAAAAATCAAATACATAGTTTTAACCATAGATTTTCTTTATTTAACCGTATGGCACCTTATACTTTGCAAATAACATGTCTATTGAAATTTTTTTGGGAAGGAAAAATGGAAATGCACAAGATGATTAAAATGTTTAGCACTTTATTGAATTAACAAAAGGATATGCCTATTTATAGGCTTACAAGTGAATCAAATAAGACCTAAAAATACTCCTAAAAATCATTGATCCTAATAACAAAAACATCAAATTCTATGCAGAAAATCTGGTCTAACTAAAATTGAAATCTCAAAATATTTTTAATAATATTATTTCGAATTAATCCTAACATTCCCTCTTAATTCAAACATAATATTTTTTATTACAATAAAATTTTTAATCTAGCATTTGAAGCACCTCTCTTCCATTAACTTTGTTGAAGCACCTCTCTCCAACTCATCATTTTGATGCACTTCTCACCAAATATTGATGCACTTCTCATCACTTTCTTTTATTTTGGAGCACATCTCTCAAATGTTCTCTTGGAGCACATCTCTCCAATACTCAAAAAGAGTTTCTTTCTCTGATACCAGGGTACGACCCAGCACGGAAACTTCTTTTATGCAGGTTCGGATCCAAGGAAGGCTCTGATACCATGTTGAAATTTTTTTGGGAAGGAAAAATGGAAATGCACAAGATGATTAATAATGTTTAGCACTTCATTGAATTAAAAAAATGATATACTTATTTATAGGTTTACAAGTGAATCAAATAAGACCTAAAAATACTCTTAAAAACCATTGATCCTAATAACAAAAACATCAAATTCTATTCAAAAAATCTGGTCTAACTAAAATTGAAATCTCAAAATATTTTTAATAATATTATTTTGAATTAATCCTAACAGTGTCATGCACCTCAACTTTAATTTTTGCAACTATTATGAGCCTCTCCATTCATAGAAAAACATGTAAATTTCACAAGCATCGATGTGGCTTTTGCAGTTGATGAATATACGATTAGGGATGGAGGCAGTGCGGGTATTTTAGGATACTCGCTAGCTTCGATCTGTTTAAAGATGATACGAGTAGTTATAGATGGGTTTGAGACGGTTACAAATAGTAAAATTACTACCCATAATGGAGACGGGTAGGGTATGGGTGTAGGTCTTTAGGTACCCACTACCTATTACCCGCTATTAAACGAGTTTGGCAATGTGTACCTGCAATTCTTTCCATTATTAGTAAAAATTGTATTTTAAATAAGTTCAGATTTAGATAATTTAAGATTCACAGGTACCTTAACCATATAAGAGTACTTTAAACAGACTTTGGATGGGTATGGGTATGGGTAGTTAAATAGATAATTAAATGAGATTAAAACTGATAAACTTAGGTGTATGCATGAACCAGTTAGCCCATATTATGGATGTTTTGTATTATAATTGGGCTCGAACTATGAAATATTTGAGATGCTAGGGCCACAATATGTGTGGCAATATGGGCTAACTGTTTTTGGAATTCATATTGACATGATTGAATTTAGTGGTTTAGGCTTACTACGGGTCTCAGAAGTCTTATGCTTACCTAAGCCCTAGTACCTGTCTTGTCATGGTTCTTGACATGGCTGAATATTGTCCGCTTTGGGCCCTTCCGTACGAGGTCACCCTCACGGATTTGTTCTTGGGGGCAAATGGGAAACTTCCCAGGAGGTCACCCATCCTAGGATTTCCGTTAAGCGAGCACGCTTAACCCTGGAGTTCTTCCAACTCTCCGGCCATTTCACCACCAAAACGCGTCCTACCATTCAAGGAACCACCCCAAATAATGGAGGTGATAATGATTTACTCCATAAAAATTGGATGGCTAGGATTGAATGTAAATCTAATCTAATGGCTACAAATATTCTCCAAATTAAATTCCTTCAAAATATTATGTAACACAACAAAATTCTCAAATTTACTCCATAAAAATAATTCTTCGAAGTTCCTTAATTAATCTAACACCATTTCAAATTTCATCCACACAACTATTGCCTCTAATTTCCTTCATTAATATCACACCTTAAGTCACTACGCACTAATTCTCTAAAATTCTCCAAAAATATTCATTACTTACTTTCTACCCATAAAAACCATGCATGCATGCTCCAAAAATGTGATAGAACCTATTACCTATATATAATAATTTTTCTGGACCAAAATAATACCGACTCCCGGACCGATAGTACTATTCACAGACAGATAAACTACTATTGCAACACAGGAAAAATAGGGCGTTACATGTCCGGCCCATGGTTTTGGGTTGAGACAGAAATGGGTACGGATAATAAAATTTTAAATGGATGTGGGTATAAATAGCTTAAATTTCGCAGGTACACCACCTGCTTCCATCCCTATATATGATAGTTTTGCCATATTGTGGTTGATATGGCAATTTTTGTAAATAAAAGAATATATAAATTTCCAATAAAAGAGATAAAAAAAAAGGAAAAAATTAAAGAGGGAAGAGTTAAGATGAAGATAAAGAAATAGAATCCAGAAAAGGGAACAAAACAATCAACCATTAATAACTCCAAAATTCATTAAGTGTATGTTCCTATATATATTTACCATTTTTAAATCTTTCATGTCTTAATAAAATAAGAAAATTATAAACCAACTAAATAAAAAATTTTCACTAGAAAAAAAATCAAGATTACCTACAGAAAATTCTGCAGGTAAATTCTGAAATTGTATAAGTAATTACGATTACCTATAAAACAACAACATAGTATTTTATCGGTAAAATCCTTATCGCTAATTTTTCTTATGAATAATTTTTCTGTCAGTACTGGTAAATTAATTATTTTTATTGGTAAATTTGAATTTCAATTATTTACAAAATTTATCATTAATTTTGTCAATAATATTCAGTCGGTAATCTGTTGGTATTTTATCAATATTTTGCAAAAATTGCTCGTTATTATTTATTTTTAAATTTTAAAAACTAAATCATTTGGTCGATATTTTATCTAAAAATAGTCGGTAATAGTGCTCAATAACTCTACATCCTCTATCAATTTCTTTAAATTTGATTTCTAGAGTTCTATGAATAAATTTGGGGATTTTGATGATTTTGGCTAAATTAACATGTATTGAATGTTTAATTGTGTTCTTAGAAGTGTATTGAATGTGGTAATATGCTTGATTTTACAAGAAATTATTTTATTCCCCTTCCTCTTGTCTTGGCCGAACCACCTAGGGTGGGTGTGCCTTTGATTTTCTTACTTTCATTTGATAAGATTAATCTTTTTATGATGTTGAGTGTGTGATTGAAATTTGAAAAAAAATATTTTGACGAAATTCTTAAGTTTGATGAATTTCCTATGACTTGAATTTGGAGTTTTTGACCTAAATAAATAAAATTAACTTAATTGAATGTTTAATCATATTATTGGAGATATCTTGAAGGTTATAGTGTGGTTTAATTAATGAGGTTGTTCTATTTTTCTTTTTCCTTAAATTTTTATCGAAACTAGTATTTAATGAGATATGAGTTTTTCTTGCTTTTAATTAATGGAATTTCCTCTAGAAATGAGGTTTTATATGTATTTGATGTTGATAAAATTATCCTTTCTTAATGCTTAGATTAAAGGATTTTTATATGAAAGTTGAGACTTTGACCAAATTGGGTGAAGTAATAACAATTGAATGCTTAATATTGTTATTTGACACTTAGATAATATTTGTAATATGCTTAATTGATGGTTAGTGTCTCTTTTTGGATGTTGTATAATATAAATTCTAAAACAGTTGATGTATTTATTTGAGCAAGCATATGTATAAAAGTTGTATTTCTAAATTTATAAAAGACCTTATCGTGCTGTAACTCACGTTTAATTTATATGTTTGTTTTTGAAAAGGATTTTAAAACTTGGTTCCAATATGGATCTTATAGAAAAACTATTTTTTCATTTTGTTTATTGGTGCTAAAACTTATTTCATTTTACTTTAAGGAAATGCTTATGAACTGAAACAACCCGAAATTTTATTTTCAAAAATTTATCATTTAAAAATTGAATAAATTAATACCGTATGAATTTATTTAACCAATTAAATGCAAACGTATAATTTATACAGTTGAACCAAACCCACGGTTAAATGAAAACCCGAATAAAATCGGTTGGAAGTCGAAAACCAAAAAAAAAATCACGATTTGGACTGAACCAAACCCGAATAAAACCAAATCCATCAAAAACATAACCCAAACAACTCTAGAAACCCCCCTATCCTTTTCAGCGCCGACCTCACCCCTCCACCTCTTCTCCTTTTTGGTTTTTCCGACCACCGGAGACCAACGCCTCCGCCACCACTCCCTGCCACCGTCGCCTCCTCAACATGCGTCTCCGGCCTCTCCTTCTGACTCGGAACCCTATGAAAATTAATTCCAAGAACTCTATGACAAGATTGGGAATAGTTCAAAGATCAAACTAAACTCCCCCTCTATGGCACCCAAAGCTTAAGGAAGCAAGAACACCAATAATAGAGTAAAAGAATAAGATAAACATCACAAATAAATTGATAAGTTTACCTTGATTCTTGATGCAATTAGAGGAAAACAATCTCACAATCACTCTAATCAAAGAACACACCAAAGCATGAACAAATCTGTAGGTTTATTAATTCATTGAATGATTTGTTTAACAACATAACAAAGCTACTTATACTAAAATCTAAAAACCAGATCCTTAAAGGATTTAGAATAACTAATCCAACTAAGGATAAGGATAAGGACTAATTAATACAATCCAACTAAGGATAAGGAATAACTAATCCAAATAAACTAAGGATAAGGAATAATTAATCCAAACCAACTAAGGATAAGAAATAAGTAATCCAAACCAACTAAGGATAAGGAATAACTAATCCAAACAAACTATGGATGAGGAATAATTAATCCAAACCAACTAAGGATAAGGAATAATTAATCCAAACCAACTAAGGATAAGGAATAATTAATCCAAACCAACTAAAGATAAAAATAAAAGGGTGGCCCAATTTATTGTGGCCCAACCCATTAACAACATTATAACTCAAAACTAATAAAAATGGGCTAACTTATTACGCCAAATTTAGGCTCTAGTACGGCCAGGGCGTGCTACACCATCAACATATGCCTCCAATAATGTAAGAAGCCTAGGTGTGCCTTTAAGTTCCACACAACACTTGTTGAAAGCAAGATCATGAAGCTCTTGTGTAACTTAGTCTTGAACATGTAAGGACATGGCTGCCCCATGTCTTTTTGTATGACATCTTGTAATTGGTCCACTAGGAAGCACTAATGGATTTTCCATGTTGTTCTTCTTATTCCCTTGGAATCCATGGATGAGTGATGTTGGATCCGTATCATCTCCCCTTCTTAAAAAGATTTGTCCTCAAATCTGAATCCATGTCAAAAGGAGACAAATCACTAATATTGAAAGTGGCAGAAACACCATACTCACCTGGCAAGTCTATCTTGTAGGCATTGTCATTGATGCACTCCAAGACTTGAAATGGACCATCTCCACCTGCATCGAGCTTAGTCTTCCTTTGGTTGGAAAACCTTTCCTTGCGAAAATGTACCCAAACCCAATCACTTGGCATAAACACCAGCTTCTTCCTGCCCTTGTTTGCTCTATCAGCATATTGCTTGTTCCTATTTTCTATGTTGGCTCTAGCCTTCTCATGTAATGACTTCACCAACTCTGCCTTTTGAGTACCATCTAAATTAGAAAGTTCATTTAAAGGTAAAGGAACAAGATCTAACACAGTTAGTGGGTTAAAACCATAAACAAGCTCGAATGGACTAAAACCTGAAGTAGAATGTATGCTACGATTATATGTGAACTCAATGAATGGCAAACAATCTTCCCAAGTTTTCAAGTTCTTACCCACAATAGCACGAAGCAAGGTTCCTAAAGTTCTATTCAAAACCTCAGTTTGTCCATCTGTTTGCGGGTGACAAGTGGTAGAATAAAGTAATTTAGTACCAAGCTTACCCCACTAAACTCTCCAAAAATGTGGAAGGAACTTTGCATCCCTATCGGAAACTATGGTTCATGGCACCCCATGTAACCTTACCACCTCTCTAAAGAATAGGTTAGCAACATTATTAGCATCATCAGTTTTATGACAAGGAATGAAATGAGCCATTTTGCTAAACCTATCAACAACTACAAATATACTGTCCTTACTATGCCTAGTCCTAGGTAAACCAAGTACAAAGTCCATTGATATATCAATCCAAGGTGAACTAGGAATAGGTAAAGGCATGTATAATCCATGAGGCATAGACTTAGATTTGGCCTGTTTACAAGCAATACAAGAATTACAAAATTTCTCTACATCTCTACGCATATGAGGCTAATAAAAATGTTCATTCAACATATCATAAGTCTTATGTACCCCAAAGTGTCCCATCAATCCCCCACAATGAGATTCAAGCACAAGCAAATCACGCATAGAACATTTAGGCACACAAAGTTTGCTGCCCTTAAACAAATATCCATCATGTCTATAGAATTTATCAAATGCTCCATGCTCATATGCCACATATACATTGCCAAAATCAAAATCGATCACATATAAGTCCTTAACATACTCAAATCCAAGCAACTTAGAACTAAGAGCAGTAATTAAAGCATACCTCCTTGACAATGCATCAGCAACAACATTATCTTTTCCATGCTTGTATTTAATCACATATGGAAATTGTTCAATAAATTCAACCCACTTACCATGCCTTTTATTGAGCTTACCTTGACCCTTCAAGTGTTTTAGGGCCTCATGATCTATGTGGATGACAAACTCCTTAGGTAGCAAGTAGTGTTGCCAAACATTAGAGTTCTTACCAAGGCATACAGCTCCTTATCATAGGTTGAATAGTTGAGTTGCGCTCCATTCAATTTCTCACTAAAGTAGGCAATTGGTTTCTTTTCTTGCATTAGGACCGCCCCAATTCCCACACCAGAAGCATCACACTTAATTTCAAAAGCACTTTCAAAGTTAGGTAAAGAGAGTATAGGTGCGGATGTTAACTTTCCTTTAAGCGTGTCAAACGCTTTCTGTTGTTCTTCTCCCCACTTGAACCCAACTTCCTTTTTGATTATTTTTGTTAGTGGCGCTGCAATTGAAGAGAAATCTTTTACAAATCTTCTATAAAAACTTACCAACCCATGAAAGCTCCTAACTTCTGAAACTGATTTGGGAGTTGGCCATTCTTTGATAGCTTTCACTTTCTTCTCATGTACTTCAATACCCTGTGCACTCACAATAAATCCAAGAAATACAAGTCTATCTATATAGAATGTGCATTTGTTAAGTTTAGCATACAATTGTTCAAACCGTAATGTTTGTAATACTATCCTAACATACTCAAAATGATCATTAAGAGACTTGCTATAAATGAGTATATCATCAAAGTATACAACCACAAATTTTCCTAAGAAGGCACGCAATACATGGTTCATGAGCCTCATAAATGTACTAGGTGCATTAGATAATCCAAAAGGCATTACTAACCATTCACACAAACCATACTTAGTTTTAAAAGTAGTTTTCCATTCATCACCTGGTTGCATCCTAATCTGATGGTAACCACTCATTAGATCAATCTTAGTAAAATAAGTTGCCCCATGCAATTCATCTAACATATCATCAAGTCTAGGGATAGGGTGTCTATACTTTACAGTGATTTTGTTGACTGCTCTACAATCAACACACATTCGCCACGTTCCATCCTTTTTGGGTACTAGAAGCACTAGAACGGCACAACGGCTCATGCTCTCTCGCACCAATCCTTTCTCTATAAGCTCATCAACTTGCCTTTGTAGCTCCTTTGTCTCCATTGGATTGCTTCTATAGGCAGGTCTATTTGGAATGGTGGAGCCCGGAATGAAGTCAATTTGATGTTCTATTCCTCTTAAAGGTGGTAAACCACTAGGTAACTCACTAGGAAAGACATCATCAAATTCCTGTAACATAGAAACAAACATAGAAGGCAAACTGTCAAGGTTAGTGTTAATGTCAGCAAATAAAACCTCTTTATACCTAAGAAGCAACACGGGCTTCTCCAAGGCGATAACGCATTTAACTTCCCTAGCTCTTGCATAAAAAGTTTGTTTCTGTTTTTCCTCTCTCTGTTTTTCACTCATATTTGAGCCATTAATTTGATTTGTTATTTTTGTGGCCTCTTTCCCTCCATCCTTACTCTTTTCACTCTTTTGTTCTTTCGACCCCGAAATCTCACTCCCATTTTTCCTCAAGGCCGAAACCTCTCTCTCTCTCTCTCAAGTATCTTCCTTTGATCTTCATATACTTCTTGAGGTGATAATGGTACAAGAACCACCTTTTTACCCTTATGAACCAAAGAATATCGGTTGTGGAATCCATCATGAAGTGCTCTTCTATCTTATTGCCATGGCCTTCCCAATAGTAAATGGCCTGCCTGCATAGGTACTATATCACATAAAATCTCATCTTCATACCATCCAATAGAAAATGGCACAAGTACCTATCGAGTCACCTTCACCTCCCCACAATCATTCAACCATTGTAACTTATAAGGCTTAGGATGTTTGAGACATGTTAAGTTCAGTTTGTTTACCATATTTACACTAGCAACATTAGTGCAAATACCCCCATCAATAATAAGAGTACGCATTTTTCCACTAATCAAACACCTAGTGTGAAATATGTTATCACGTTGCTCAAGGCTTTCCTCCTTAACATGCATATTTAAAGCACATCTAGCAACTAAAGTTTCACCATGTTCAGGAAGTATTAAATTATCTGAGTCATCATCATCATCAGCATCAATTAATTGAGGCATATCACCATAATCACTACATTCAGATTCAAAACTAATATTCCCATCATCTTTAGCAATCATAACTCTTTTATTAAGACATTGAGATGCAAAATTCCCTTTCCCCAAACATTTAAAACATTTAATTTCTCTAGAAGGGGTTGTAGAGCTAGAAATACCTTTGTTGCCTTTAAGTGGAGCTTGGAGAGCCTCTTTACCTTTTAAAGTTGAATCTGTCCTTTGGGAGTTAGAACCCTTAAAATCCTTCTTTTCACCTCCCTTGGACCATTTAGATCCCCATGTGTTGTTAGAGTACTTGTTGGTGGATCTCCCCTTTTTCTGCCTTTCAATTTTCATGGCCATATCTACCATCTCTTCGATGGAATCATAGTGATACATCTCTAAGGCATCAGCGATATCATTATTTAGACCCCCAAGGAACCTTGACATGGTGATTTGTTCATCTTCCTCAATTTTGGCTCTAGCCATACAAATCTCCATCTTCTTGTAGTAGTCTTCCACACTCTTCCCTCCTTGCACCATTCTTGCTAATTTATTGTGTAAATCCCGAAAGTAATGAGTAGGGTCAAACTTTTGGTGCATCAACTCCTTCATGATCTCCCATGGTGGTACAGGTCGCATTCCCTTTCTTCTTCTTTTTAATAGCAATTGTTCCCACCAAAACATAGCATATCCTTTGAATTCAACAGCAGCAAGATGGGATTTCTTCTCTTGAGAATAGTTATGGCATTCAAAGATTTGTTCTACCTTTCTCTCCCATTCAAGACATTCTTCAGCATTGTTGTTACCTTTGAATTATGGAATCCTCATTTTGATTGATCCCAAGTCCCCATCAATTTTACAAAAATCAGTGTTTTCAGCCTCTTCTTCATCATGGGTTTGCATTCTAGTTTGTGGACGAGTTCTTGTTGCATAAGAGCTTTGTGAAGCCTTTATCTCTTGCAACTCCTCTCTCATGTCTTGAAGGAAATTGTTGTAGGTTCTAAACTATCCTTGGATTGATTCCATGAAGATTTTCAATTGAGGATCTTTAATTTGAATTCCATCTCCAGTACCATCTCCAGACTTGCCTGTACTCATGGTTAGTACTTCAAATAGAAAAAAAAACACGAAAAGATTGAGTTAATAATAAAGCACTCCCTCACGTGTTTACACTCTTTAATCACTCCTTGTAATTCCTCCAATTGTACTTCAGAATCTTAGGTCAACCAACCAACTCAAGAGCAAGTTTAGAAACAAGGAATAAACCTTAACAATTAAAGAAAGCACAAATTCTAGAGAGAAGACTCAAAAAAATGAAATGGATAGCAGCACAAGAACAAAACAATGTACTACTTGATTATCAATTAGAGTGTAGTAAACAAGCAAACACACTCTAACAATGTCGAGAAGCAAAAGAAAGCTCAAAACAAGAATAAAGAAATTAGAATTTAAAAGACAATTTCTGGATATAATGTATGAATTTAGTTTACTACAAAGCAAACCAAATATGAACCTAATTAATTCTATCCAAAACAAAGCAAGCAATCAAAAAAAAAAATTTTTTTTTTTATAAGGTCAGAGCCGAGCACGGGCATGCTAGATGGAAGCACGGGCGTGCTTGTATAGCTTGGTCCGACAATGAGAGTCAGAGCCTAGCATGGGCGTGCTTGTTGTGAAGCACGGGCATGCTGACTTGTATCCTCTCTTATTCTATCAATATAACCCAATTTAGTTAGGATTAGATTTTGATAAGGATTATAGTGGATAAGCTTAATCTCACAAAGATATTGACAAATAATTCTTGTTACCTTATCCACAAAGTAGTTAAGATTAGGTTTTATCAAAATATTATAGTGGATAAGCTTAATCTCCACAAAATAAGGTCAAATCCCTATGAATTAGGAACAAAATCCACTCAACACAATTCAAGCTTCAATGGTGGACGAATTTTTTTCTTCTCTTTTCTTTTTTTTTTTTTTTTTTTTTGACAAATCTAATTAGCAAGATTTAAGATCACAACTTCTAGATTTGTTTTTTTTTTCCTAAAGAAACAAGAATGAAATTAAGAAAGCACAATGATGCAAAATTCAGAATTAAAAACTAATCAAAATAATAAAGCAAACACAAAAACTTAAGAAAACAAAAAAAAACCTAGAACTAAGATAAATAAGAATTTACCTTAATCTTTGGCTCTGATACCAAACTAACGCGGAACCCTATTGAAATTGATTCCAAGAACTCTATGACAAGATTTGGAATAGTTCAAAGATCAAACTAAACTCCCCCTCTGTGGCACCCAAAGCTTAAGGAAGCAAGAACACCAATAATAAAGTAAAAGAATAAGATAAACGCCACAATAAATTGATAAGTTTACCTTGATTCTTGATGCAATTAGAGGACAGCAATCTCACAATCACTCTAATCAAAGAACACGCCAAAGCATGAACAAATCTGTAAGTTTATTAATTCATTGAATGATTTGTTTAACAACATAACAAAGCTATTTATACTAAAATCTACAAATCTGATCCTTAAAGGATTTAGAATAACTAATCCAACAAAGATAAGGATAAGGATTAACTAATCTAAACCAACTAAGGATAAGGACTAATTAATCCAATCCAACTAAGGATAAGGAATAACTAATCCAAATAAACTAAGGATAAGGAATCAATCCAAACCAACTAAGGATAAGGAATAATTAATCCAAACCAACTAAGGATAAGGAATAACTAATCCAAACCAACTAAGGATAAGGAATAATTAATCCAAACCAACTAAGGATAAAAATAAAAGGTGGCCCAATTTATTGGTGGCCCAATTTATTGGTGGCCCAACCCAGTAACAACATTACAACTCAAAACTAACAAAAATGGGCTAACTTATTACGCCAAAGTTAGGCTCTAGTACGGCCAGGGCGTGCTACACCATCAACATATGCCTCCAATAATGTAAGAAGCCTAGGTGTGCCTTCAAGTTCCACATAACACTTGTTGAAAGCAAGATCATGAAGCTCTTGTGTAACTTAGTCTTGAACATATAAGGATATGGCTGCCCCATATCTCTTTGTATGACTTCTTATAATTGGTCCACTAGGAAGCACTAATGGATTTTCCATGTTGTTCTTCTTGTTCCCTTGGACTCCATGGATGAGTGATGGTGGATCCGTATCACCCACCCTCTCTTCTTTCATTTCCAATGAACGCAATGTCGCAGGAGGAGCTGCGACTTTGCCTCGATCTGGAAGTCGCGTCGCAGCCTTCTCCTCGATTTTTCAACGACACCAGCCCATAACCAGCCAACTCTCCAGCACCCCTCAAACGTCGTTGCTCCACCTTTGGTCACTGATAGCTCGCAATTCAATAAGAAAGAGGAAGGACAGCGAGCTACACTTTGTTTTTTCGATCGGTAGCCTCCTTCAATGCTTCTCGTTCCATTTTTTAGCGAGCCCAGCCAAGGACTGACCGAACTACACTCTCTCCTTGCCTCCAGCGTGCCTCCGACCACATTTTCACTCATTTTTGGCCAAGTCAGTGGTGGCAGCGACTGTTTTGGTGCCTTCTTGCTACTACCGATCATTTTAACCGAAAAATTTCAATTTCCAGTCTGTTTTGCACCTAAGTAAACCATATTATAACCCTCTTAAATTTAATTTATGAGTTCTTTGATCTTAGTTGTAGGATTTATGTATCTCTTATCTTTTATTAAGTATGAATGTGTTAATCTATGAAAGTCCTAATTATTTATCTAAGATACATATGAATCAGTAGCTCATATTATGAACGGGGTGTATTACTAATAGGCTCGAACTATGTTTTATTTGAGATGTTCGAGACATATGTATATATATATATATATATATATATATATATATATATATATATATATATATATATATATATGAATTAATATGGGCTTACTGCTCCTAGATTTTTGCGTGGCGTGTATGGATTTTGTAGTTTAGGCTTACTACGGGTCTTAGGAGCCTTAAGCTTACCTTGGCCCTAGTGCCGGTCAGGCCTATGATTTCGGGTCGTGACAACTCACTTGATCCTTTAAGCATTTGTCATGAGCCTTAACAAAGTGTTATTCAGTAAGTACTTCTGCCTTAATTTACTTTCCAATCCATCATAAGCCTAGGCCAAGAGTTATTCAGTAAGTGCTTCTGCCTTATGTTTACTTTCCTATTTGTCATAAGCATTGACCAAGGGTTATTCAATAAGCGCTTCTGCCTTATGTTTACTTTCTCTTCTGCCATAAGCATTGACCAAGGGTTATTTAATAAGCGTTTCTACCTTATATTTACTCCCCCATCTGTCATAAGCCTTGACCAAAGGTTATTCAGTAAAGGCTTCTACCTAAATTTATTCACTTAACTTTAAGAGTCTCCAAAATCCAAGTTTTATTCCAAACATGGAATTACTTCATCTTAACCTTATTTTATTTAATTTTCTAATCTACTACACGAAATATTTATACGTCATATTAGTATGCAATTCCTTTTTTAAACGTATTTTGGGGTTATGGCTTCATTATGATTTTATCATTTAAAAGTTTATTTCATTCTAGCTTTATAAATGTTTTTACAAACACTTATTTTGTCTTTAAAATATTTACATATGCATTTGATGACATTGATTCTTTTAAAAAGAAAGACTTATATGATAAAAATCACCTAAATGACTTGTACTTTTTCTATGACTTGGAATATGAGAAATTCTATATAACTTATGCCTTCACTTAAAATTGAGTCAAGAAATTTTTGTGAATTTGTCGAAAGGGAAGGGTTATGAGAACTAAAATTAAGTTAAAAAGAAAGAATGTGATTTGGGGCTCACATGGGATTTGTGAGTTTCCATGGGTCTTAAGCATGAGTTGAGAAATCCCTCTATGTAAATGTATTCAAAGCATAAGTATATGAGATGTTTTAAGTGATTTGCATATGAATTATGAAGCTTGCATGATGAGGATCACATTTATGACTTTTGATTCCATATGACGTGAAATGTTGGACTTTTGAGTAAATGTTGGGGTATATGCATGCTTAGTATATAATCATGCTTTCATGGATATAATGAATGTGTTGGTTGAATTATATGAGGAATGCACGACCTAAAATTATGAGAGTTATCTTTATGCCATGAAATTTCCTACGATACAACTTCATTATAAAATATTTACTTTATTGCTTTAATGAGTATCATGCTAAGACCTTTTTATGAACTTGTATATATATGATGACAGTAAGATTTTATAGGTGAATATATGATTTAAAGCAAAAGGTAAGATTTTGGGCTCTTAATATACTTGATGTGAATTAGATGCTTGATTAAGATTATTCTGTCTATGAGCATGCTCGGCATAATTATGCCACTCTGGTTATCTGGATATAGCTATGATCATATGCTTGGCACGTGGGTGCCCTCTGTATGAGCGGATGCACTCTATCTGATTCTGTTTGGCTTTATAACCCTCTAATTCTATTTAGCTTTTATAGTCCTCTAATTCTGCTAATCTGATCTACTTCTGATTCTACTAAGTATATATGAGTCCCACAAGTTAAAAATGAAAGAAAATGATACAATAAGATAATGCTATATAATAAATACACTTATAAGTCTATATGTTATGCTATTGATATAAGTGTTTAGATTTTGACTATTTATGTATTAAATGTATTTACAAGTTAATATCCTATGCTTTTAGTTTATAAGTATGTATTCATGCTTTAAATAGTCTCAAGATTTTGACTAACATGTTAAATATGATTACATGTGAAATATATACTTATGCATGAGTAGTACTTTAAATGATTGTATGATTATGAGTGTGATTATATGTTGTCATCGCAATATTGGATGCTTGAGATTATTAAGCACCACTGAGTTTTATACTCAGCGCATCAATTCCTATCACGTGCAGGTTGCAGATGTAATCTTAAATATTGGTGAATATAGTTTATTTTGTTTCATTTTATATATTAGATATGACATGTAAATATTAAATATTGGAGATTATATTTAATTAATAATTTATGTATTAACTTGAGTTCTAGAAGAATATGCATTAATGGTTTAGAATCTTTTACATTGCATATATGTCACATTATGGATTTTAATTGGATATGTATATAAAATCTTGTATGGATATTATATAAGAATTGATGTTGATTATTAATGAATATTGGAATTATTATGATTGAGATTTGAGAATTGAAGTTGATGATGTTGGATTTGTATTTCGGAAGTGTTTTCTTATTTCACAGGTTGTTAGTTAAGTCCAAATTTTTTTTTTAGGAAAAACTCTTGTAATTTTTCTATATGATTTTTCCGAATCATTTTCTAAGTAAAACCGTGGACTCGTTAGACTTGTGAGATATGAAAAAAAAAATTATCCGTATCTTTAGTTATAAGATTTGAATCTATATCTCAGTAAGGTGCCTCCGGCACCAAATGTAGTATTTGCTACTTATTCTTCCGGGACCGGCCAGAGAGTGTTACAGGTAATTTGTTTGTAATCAGTCATAAAATTATATAACGTTTTTTAGTTTTATAATTAAATTTTATTGGCAAACAGTTCCTAATCCATAAACAAATACAACAAAATTTGTCTGTCAGTAAAATCTATCGCTAAATGCTGATTATTTTGTAGTATTTTTGTTAAGAATCAAAGTTAAAAGGGAAAAAAAATGAATTTTCACTATAATAAAAGAAAATTGACAGAGAAAAGAAATTATGTTTCATTATTAATTGCCATAGAAGCATGATTTCAAAAATCAGTTGATGAAACAAGACTCCAAAAAGATGGGTCTTTTTTGTTTTTGTAATACAAAATAAAGTATGAAAAATTTAAAGTTAAATTATTAAAATTAACAAAAAAAATTATAAACGGTATTCATCCACAAACAAAACAAATTCAGTACATCAAAAAAATTAAATTGAAAAAATTACGTAAATGAAATTAATAAAGAAACAAAATGGAGATTTTGGAATTTAAAATCTCCGACATAAAATATTAAAATTAAAATTTATTTTTTAGATTAAACCAAAAGGTTGAGAAGATAGAGAGATAGAACCCAGCCCAAAAACCCATCTTCAAACAATCAACAGAAAGGGAAAGGAAAAAGATAAAAACAATCATTAAAGGGAAAGAGAAAAGGAGAGAAAAGAAAATCAAACTCCTACAAAAAAAAAAAAAAAAGTCAGTAACTAGATCTAAACAAAATAAATTCATTACAACAGATTTCTTCACTATAATTGATGCCAGTAGAGGAAGAAAAATGGAAGAGGGAGGAAGCGTGATATTGCAGGAAGAAAGATAAATAAAGCTATAGAGAAGAGAGAAAGGAAAAAGGTTAGTGTTTGTTTTAATTTAATGCCACATTCACATATTTTTCACTGTCACGCATGCTTTTAGGAGTAGATTAATGCACCCTGTTGACTAGACAAATAAGGTATAATAGATACAAATTTTACAAGTTAAAAGGCATATGATAGGTCATTCACAAAGTACATGGTGACAAATTTTTTAAAGTAAAAAAGTTAGAAGTGAAATTATGTGTTTAGCTTAAAAATAAACTTTATATTATAATAGCACGTAAATGACCAAATTGTCCCTAAGACAATTTATAGAACATGCATATACTCAAAATGCATCCAAATAAACTTCTAACATCATTTTAACATTACGTTGCTTAGAATTCATCCAATGAGAACTTCAAATTACTAATATACAAAAATGACTGAAATGCTCTTATAGGGGTGATTACTCGAAGAATTCTCCCAAACAACTTACAACCTCAATGTAACATTAAAAGTCACCTAAATCTAAAATGGATGTAGATCACAAATGCCCAAAAATAACTACAATTGACTTACATGGAAAATACCTAAAACCAAAGGTTTCAAATTCTTACAAATTTTCGAATTAGAGGGTTTTGGTTATTATTATTCTTTGGTTTTAACATTGTAATTGTGTTTCTTTGACTATTTCAAATCTAAAATTCCCCTATCCTAACTATTAATCATTTTGCTCTTAATGTGTCATTTTATGGATTATTTAGAATTAAAATAAAAAAGAAAAATATCATTCAACTAGGAATTATTTTAAATGACTAATATTCAAACTCAACTAGGAATCTTAATATTAAAACTTTATAAAAAGATAATATTTTAGCTTTTTATGGATTTATTATTATGATAACTAATGTTTGAATTCTTTAACTCAATTAGAAATTTTAAGGACTAATAGTTTATTATAGATAAAACATTAATATTCAAACTCAATTATGTATTCAACCTTAGCCCTCTCTCAATGACATCCGTGTCTGCCTATCACCTCTCACCAATTCCAAATATGACTCACTCTTACTATGTGATAGGTGTTATTTTTATAATATTTTTAATATAATTTTTATTAGAATTTTTAGTATTTTTAATTACTTTAATTAGTTTTTATTTAGTTTTATTTATGTTTTTGTGTAAAGGTTCCTTTAATCACATTTCACTTGATCTTGAGAAATTTTGTAGGACTTTGTAGAAAACCAGCTTAACTCCTATCTAGGCCTTGGAAGAGTTCTAATTGGAAAGAAATATAAAGCCTAAACAGTTTTCTATCTCCAAAAGATATCTTCCTCAATAAAAATTCACTTTCCTAAACGAACACGAAGATATTCCAGAAAATCTATATAAATAGATAGATGTGAATACCTAAATTTTGAGGCTCAAAAAGCCAGTTTTCCCGGCCGCGGCGGTGGCGACGGTAGCCGCTATCGCCTGTGAATACCCATTTATTTTGAGGCTCGAAGAGCCAGCTTTCCCGGATTGCAAGCAGTCCGGCCGGACCGAAGGCCATTTTGAAAGTTCACCGGAAGTATGCCAATATGGTACTTGAAATGTCCAAAAAATTACGAGGATCACGGAACTGGTCTCGGAATATTTTTTGGAGGTCCGGAACTCCCGAAAAAGCCTCCGGAACGAAAAAAGAAAAAAAAGAAAAAAGAGAAGGCACACATGCCCGCCCTCGGGGGTGGGCATGCCCGCCCAGGCCAGGCGGGCACGCCCGCCCAAGCCAGGCGGGCATGCCAGCACAGCTAGGGCGGGCACGCCCGCCCTCCATGCCCGCCCTCGAAGGCGGGCAGGGGCGCCCGGGGTCACGTTTTTTCCTATAAAAAACGGCTCTGGGGCTCCATTTTGAGACACTCAGTCTGTGTTGACGGACGCTCCTTCTCCCTACGCTCTTTGCGATTCTTTACTGCTTTCTTGCATTTTTTAATTTTAGTTTTATTTTATTGTTGTGATACTTGGTCACTTAAAATTAAATTAAAATTAATTCCCTTAACGAGGAGCTTAACCTGGAGTTAAGAAGCGGTCGACGATTAAATCAGGTACATGAACTGAACTCTGCCTATTTAATTTTAGCACTTCATGCATGCTTCTTTTCTACTCCTAATAATTCTACAACTGCATAAATGCATCCATGTCATCATTAGGCAAACAAATTGCCTCAATTAAATAAATTTAGGCTAAATGCCCGATTAATTAATAATCGTGGTATTAAAGCCTAAATCCGACAATATTAGCTTAAAACACCTAGTTAATTAATAGCACTGGTGTAATCGCCTTTATTTCAAACAAATCCGGCTTAAGTCCAATTAATTAATAATTGTGGCTAAAAGCCTTAATCAATCACGTTTTGGCAACAAATTGCCTACAATTAAATCAATCTTTTGGCAAAATGCCTTAAAATTAATCAACTTATTTTGGCTAAAAGCCTTAAATCAATCATTTTGGCGACAATCGCCCAATCAATATCATTTTGGCAATCAAATTGCCTAAATCACTCTTTTTGGCTAAAAGCTTTAAAATCAATCATTCTGGCGAAAATCGCCTAAAATTAATCATTTTGGCAACGATTGCCTAAATCAATCTTTTTGGCTAAAAGCCATTAAAATCAACATTTTTGGCATCAAATGCCTAAAAATCAATCAATTCTTTGGCAAAATGCCTAAACAAAATGCACAAAGCATACACACACTCATGCATAAAGCATCCTCATTCAAAGCCCTCTAAAAGAGGTCTATCGAACTACGTCGACTTTGATCTTCCATTCAAACGGAAGTACGTAGGCACGTTCGGGATTTAACCCCGAGCGGCAAGTCAAAATCGCATAAACACTTTCATTGGTCCAAATTATATCTTGCAAAGCATTCATTCTTTGGTTAGTTCATCAACATGACATGGTCTCGGGATCCACCTCGGGTTCGCAAACCAGGCCTTAGACATTGGGATAATTAATCTAGTAATTAGGGTTTTTCCTAGTTTACCCGAAAATAATTAAACAAGGTGGCGACTCATACATTCACGTGCATTTCTACCCTTAGTCACATGCATCCATATGCTATGATATTTGGGGGAGGGGTTCACAGTTTGGCGACTTCACTGGGGAAATGTTATGTAATCATTTTGCATAAAGTGGACTACGACCGTTGTGTAAACTAACCTGCCCTTCTCAGGGTATTATTTTACTATGCTTTGTTTTGCAGGGTACCCTAGCGAAGATTAAGTGTTCTTTCTTTAAGAATGCTTAATAAGGAGAATTTGGACCTAATGAAAATTTACTTTAAATCATTTAAATTTGTTGATTTATTTGCACGAATTGAGAATCTTTTTCTCCATTGCATAAAAAACAAATTTCAAATGAATTTCTTCTCTCTCTGTTCAAACTTCTGAGTCTGGATAGCAAGTAGCGCTGATCGGCAGGTCTCTTTGATTATGTCGACGGACAGCCAAAGCGTCCTCCCTGTTGCCGAAAACCATCCCTAATCCTTTTGGGGATGGCCCATGGGCATGCGTACCGTTGGACCCACGCGAAACTCTTTGTTTCACATGTGGTTAGGTATATCCATGCTCAAGGCTCAAGGGTCCCTTTATAAGCCGATTCTCTATTCGTGTCATAGCCTATAGAACCTACCCTCTAGGACTGTGTGCACCCAATGATGAGAACCATACCATTAAAACAGATTATGACGTGCTGTTACGTGCATTCATGACATACCATAAACATGGGGTAAACGCAAAGAGGACGGAAAACACTCTTTCACCATTAGTCATGCACAGTTGGACAAGGAGTCAACCTACCTCATACACCAAACACTATACCTAATCCAACTACCCTTGTACTTTCAGGTGCCCACGATCCAACTACCCTTGTACTTTCAGGTGCCCACGATCCAAGTGCCCACATCAGTGCCAGCCACACCTACAGTACTATCACCAGCTTCACCAGCTTCACCTACAACTTCAACAGCTTTACCTGCATCAATGGCATCACTTGCTGATATCCAAACCCTCATCGAACAACTAGAGGCCAGAATGGAGGCCAGAATGAATGAGGCATTGGCTGCCCAAAGGACTGCCCTGATAGCTAAGCTGGGCAATGGTAATGGAAATGGGGCTTCGGCCGGAGGAAGTGGACCTGCTGCCTCCGATCAGGGTCCTGCTGCTGAGCCAACAAACCCTACCCTGAACCTGGACGACATGCCTCCAAAACTGCTTTCGAGCTAGAAGCTCAAAGGATGAGGGAAAAGTTGGAACTGCTGGAAAGGTCTATCACTGCCCTGAAGACCCACAAGGAAGTGGTGGACATGGACTCTTTGTCTTTGTTCCCCGAAGCCAGGTTACCAACTAAATTCAAAATGCCCAACATGGACAAGTTTGATGGAACCACTTATCCTAAAACACATTTGAAAATGTATGTGGGTGCCCTAAACCCATTCGGATTGAGCAGTGAGCTCCTTGCTCAATTGTTCTAACAATCTCTTACCGGTGCTGCATTAAGATGGTTTGTTAGCCTTGATCGGTCTACGATGAAGACCTGGGAGGATATCTGTAATGCATTCAATTCACAGTACCACTACAATATGGAGGTGGATGTTACTCGAAGAGAGTTAGAGACCACCAAGCAGAAGAATAATGAGCCTTTCTCCTCGTTCCTTACGAGGTGGAGGGCCAAGGCTGCCCAGATGATTAATCGGCCTTCTGAGCAGGAGCAGGTCGATATAATAATAAAAAACCTGTAGCATGTTTACCAACAACGGTTGCAAACCCAGTACCTACCAACGTTCCAGTCGCTCATCGCCACTGCTACAAAGGTGGAAGATCTGATCCAAATAGGGCAATTGAAAGATGACTCAGGAACCTTTAAATACAAGAAGCCTAGCCAAGCTAGCAAAGTCCACGAAGTGGCGAGCATCACCCCCACTAACCCATTACGTGTGGGGAACATGAGGAACGGTAATCAGTCGAGAAGAACATACACTGACCTTGGAATGCCAATCCTTTTGGTTTTTAGAGAGGCTGTCAAGGCCAACTATATCAAGCCTCTAGAAGCAAGGCCACCTCCCAATCCATTGCCAAGAAACTACAAGGCAGATGAATATTGCGAGTATCATCAGGGATACGGGCACAAGACCGAAGCCTGCTGGACACTCAAAAACCGCATCCAGGACCTAGTAGACAATGGCTCGATCATTCCGAGGAGTAAGCCTAACATTAGCACTAATCCTTTGCCAAATCATGGGATAAATGCTATTATGACTGACCAGGAACCAATCGATCCTTTCAAACTGTTCCTTGAAATGAACAACATCTGTGTCTTGGATTTGAATAACCTGAGCGAAGAAGTCGATGCCATTACCAGGAGCGGGAGGCAGTACGAACCGTTGGTCTTGGATAAAATCCAGAATAAACCCTATCAGAGGGTAAAGGAGCCGAAGGAGGACCCAGTACTCTCACAATTGAAAAAGACACAAGCTAGGGTGTCAATCTGGGAACTTTTGGCATCATCCTTTCCTCATCGCCAAGCTCTCTGCAAGGCTTTGAGCCAATTACAGACATCAGTGGAGATTAGCCCTGAAGTACTAGTATCCACCCTTACCCAATCATCCAAAGTACAAAGCATCGGGTTTTCTGACGAGAATTTGCCTAAGGAAGGGGGCAGTCATAATAATGCCCTGTATGTCACAGTCCAGACCAGAGACAAAACTGTGCCCATGGTTCTCGTTGACAATGGGTCAGCTCTGAATGTCTGCCCACTAAGGGTAGCCAGTTGCCTGGGATTAGAAGAAATAGATTTCACCCCCTCTGATCAGATAGTAAAGGCCTATGACAGTACCCGAAGGGAAGTGTTGGGAGTTGCCACGCTGAAGTTAACTGTCGGGCCAACAGTGATGGAAGTCCCATTCCAGGTAATTGATGTACCAACTAGCTTCAACCTGCTCCTGGGTCGGCCATGGATACATCATACTAAGGCGGTGCCCTCATCCCTGCACTAAAAGGTCAAGTTTCCCTATGAAGACAAAGTTATCACCATACAGGGGGATGACTACAGTCAGCTCAAAAGGCCAAAGGGCCAGCCTCTCTTTGAGGTTAACCCTGAGACTGCCAATTTACCCCTTTCTGGATTTCAATACGACACTGTACAGTTTATAGAGGGAAAGACTGCAAGCTCTCGAATTCTCTTTGATTTCGGGACAGTGCAAATAAACTGCATGGTGCCTCTAATGTTGAAAATGTCCTACCTACCAGGAATGATTATGGCAAAGTCGGGGAAGAAGTATCCTGCACTGCAAGCCTGGGAATGTCCAGTGAATGAAGGGACCTATGGTTTGGGTTATGAGCCCACTGACGAAGAGCGTGCTGAGAAAACCCGAAGAGGAAGGAAGGGAAGTATACAGATGCGGCCTTACCTTCTCACTTTGAACAGTTACTTCTGCAAACCCGGAGAAGCAGTTCCTTACTGTGGCTTCCGAGAGCCCTTTTGCTGCCCAACCATTAAGAAGATGCTGCCTGGGATAGAAATATTCTCGGATGTTTGGGGCAACAAGCCCGAGATAGTAACCGAGCTCGAGGCAGAAGACTTCATGCAGCCTAATCTCTTTGATGAGGTTGCAGTTATCACCGGAAGTGATGGGAATCAAGACTTGTGCAACCTAATCAAGCCGAGCGAAGGACCTCTTGACAATTGGTACGCCGAGAAGGAGCACACTGCTGACAAACCCCCTCCCAAGTCAAACCTAGTACCTCCCTCTGTAAACAAATCCTGTATTGAGTCTGAGTCTGACCCCGAGTCTGAAATCAAGTCAGAGTCTAGTTCTGAGTCGTCCCTGTCGGATCTAGAGGATCCAGATTTCAAATTTGATGTAATCTTTGAAGACGATTCCGTCATAATCAATAAAGGCTTGCAAATTCTTGATTACCTTGCGTGTCTATCTTTCCAAGCATTTCCAAGCAAAAGTAATAATCAAATAAATGAAATAAAAGATGAAAAAGAAAAAATAATGATTGGCAAAGAGGAAAATAAATACACATACATTGCATCTGATTGTATGAACAGGGAACATATCAGTGAATGTTTGAAGAAATTTGCTGATTGCTTCATGTGGAAAGCGAGTGACATCACGGGAATTGACCCAGCAATAGTGGTGCACAAGATTCCAGTGTATCCGGAGACCAAGCCGGTGAAACAGAAGCTCAAAAGACTGAAGACAGAATGGTCCTTAAAAATCAAGGAGGAGGTTGCCAAGCAGCTAGAGAATAAGTTCATAGAACCCATCGCCTACCCGACTTGGTTAGCAAACATAGTGCCGGTTCCTAAAAAGGATGGAAAGGTGCGAATGTGTGTGGATTACAGGGATTTGAATAAAGCTTGTCCGAAGGATGATTTTCCCCTGCCACATATTGACTTACTGGTGGATCGAATGGCTGGACACGAAATGGTCTCTTTGACCGATCTTGCTGTCGGGTACAATCAAATAATGATGCATTTGCTAGACAAAGAGAAGAAGGCATTCATCACAGAATGGGGAACCTACTGCTATAGGGTCATGCCCTTCGGGCTCAAAAATGCCGGGGCAACCTATCAAAGAATGGCAACAACCATCTTTCACGACATGATTCACGGAGAGGTGGAAGTGTATGTGGATGATATGGTTGTCAAATCAAAAACAGCTGAAGAACATACGACAGCGCTTAAGAAGTTCTTCCTTAGACTTTGAAAGTACAATTTAAAGCTCAATCCGACAAAATGTCTGTTTGGAGCTACATCCGGAGCATTTCTGGGGCATATGGTCAGTCGGAAGGGCATAGAGATCGACCCTTCGAAAGCCAAGGCCATTCTGGAAATGCCAGCACCAAGGACGGGAAAAGAAGTTCGGGGTTTCCTGGGAAGGCTACAGTACATCAGCCGGTTCATCAATCAATTGGCCGATACTTGTGGTCCGATTTTTAAACTACTCAGGAAGGGAGTAGCAGTCAAATGGAATGAGGATTGTCAGAAAGCTTTCGACCAAGTCAAGCAATATCTGCTATCCCCGCCAGTGTTACAGCCACCAAGGCTAGGAAAGCCTTTCTTATTGTACCTATCAGTGACAGAAGAAGCGATGGGTGCGATGCTAGCTCAACAAGCTGAAGATACGAGGGTAGAAAATGCCGTGTATTACCTTAGCAAGAGGATGCTGGAATATGAGCTAAAATACAACAAGATAGAGAAGTTGTGTCTGGCTCTAGTGTGGGCCTGTACAAAGCTGCAGAACTACCTCTCGTCTTACACGACCTATGTCATCTCTGAATCGAACCCCTTGAAATTCCTTATGGAGAGGCCGGTTCTTGACTGCAAGATGGCTAAGTGGGTATCAATGCTCGCAACTTATGATTTGAAGTTTGTACAACGGAAGGCAGTAAAAGGCGGAGCTCTGGCTGATCAATTAGCAGAATTGCTGGTCGAAGACCAAATGCCGAAAGTAGAATTTCCTGATGAAGATTTGTTAAGCGTGGAAAGTGAGGTCTGGGAGATGTACTTCGATGGAGCTTCAAACTACCATGGGAACGGGGTTGGAGTCGTATTCAAAACTCCTTGTGGAGAATACGTCCCAATCGCAGTCAAACTAGATTTCGACTGCACCAACAATGAAGTCGAGTATGAAGCTTGCATCAAGGGGTTGGAAGCGGCCCTAGAAAAAGAAATAAAAATCCTTAGGGTTTTCGGAGATTCCAACCTAATAGTCTCTCAAGCTCTAAGGAAATGGAAAATTAAGGAAGAGCGGTTGGTTCCCTACCTACAACGTTTGGACAAATTAGCTCAGCAGTTTGAGGAATTATCCTTTCACTACTTACCGCGAGCCAAAAATCAGTTTGCCGATGCGCTGGCTACTTTAGCTTCCATGGTTAATGTAGAGGGAGATCAGGTCATTCGACCTCTGACAGTCAGGCTACAGAAGCAACTAGCACATGTCATGCATCTAGTCGATGACAAGCCGTGGTTTTGGGATATACAGAACTATCTTCAGAATGGAGCCTACCCGGAGGGGTCCAAAAAGGCTGATCAACGAACATTGAGACAGTTAGCATCTGGATATTTCCTTACCGGTGGAATTCTGTATAAGAAAAGTTGGAATGGCCTGCACCTAAGGTGCGTTGATGAAGGAGAAGCTCAAGCCATTATGGATTCCTTACATAATGGGGAGTCTGGTCCACACATGCACGGGATAGCCTTGGCTCGAAAAATCATGAACCTGGGTTATTACTGGTCAACCATGAATGCAGAATGCGTGAGGCACGCGCAGAAGTGCCACGAGTGTCAAATTTTTGCCAAGCTACAAAAGCAGCCTCCGATCAATTTGAAGCCCATCGCTTCACCATGGCCTTTCACAACTTGGGGCATAGACGTGATCAGAAAGATCCATCCCAAGGCTTCCAATGGCCATCAATACATCCTGGTTGCTGTTGATTATTTCACTAAGTGGATTGAGGCAGCCTCCTATTCGGTCTTGAATGCCAAGAAGGTAGCACAGTTCGTTCGTACCAACATCCTTTGTCGGTATGGAATGCCATTTGAGATCATTACTGATAACGGGTCTCACTTTCAAAGCGAATTCTCAGATCTACTGAAGCAAAAGAAGATTCAGCATCACAAGTCTTCACCCTATCGTCCACAAACAAATGGGGCTGTAGAGGCTGCAAACAAGGCTATAAAAGTCATTTTGCAGAAGACAGTTCAAAAGCATAGAGCGTGGCACGAACAATTGCCAAATGCCTTGTGGGGATACAGGACGTCAATCAGAACACCTACTGGGGCAACCCCGTATTCCTTAGTATATGGCATGGAAGCAGTATTGCCTATTGAGCTGGAAGTTCAGTCGGCGAGGGTTATCCGGGAAAGCCAGATCAGCGAAGCAGATTGGGCTGAGAATTATCATTTGCAACTTTTGGGTATGGATGAAAAACGATTGCGAGCAATCCACCAAACTCAAGTCTATCAAAGAAGAATGGCAAGACATTTTAACAAGAAGGTCAAAGACCGGAAACTGGAAGAAGGTTGTTTGGTTCTGAAGGAAATTAGACAACTGGTCATAGATCCACGGGGGAAGTTCCGTCCTCATTGGGCTGGACCCTATGTGTTGAAGAAGATCTTGTCAGGCGGAGCCGTTATTTTGACTGATTTGGATGGCTTGGAATTCACTAATCCATGTAATTTAGATCAGTTAAAAAGATATTTTGTGTAAATTGTAATCATTTGCATAATGTAAAACGAACTACATTAGACCTGATTCTCTTTGGAAAAAAGAAATTATATATCGGAGATATGTAGGCAGCCCTCATTGGGCGCGGTCTAAACATTAATAAACAATCATTTCATAATTCATTTCTTCTTTGCCAAATAGAAAAAAAGAGGAAAGAAAAGAAAAAAAAAAGTGAAAAAAAAAAAAGAAAAACCCGCTAAGTCGAAAACCCGAAAGGGCGGCTTAGGCAAAAGTCGGGGCCCGCTAAGCTGAAAACCCGAAAAGGGCGGCTTAGGCAAAAATGGGTAGCTCGCTAAGTTGAAAACTCGAAAGGGCGGCTTAGGCAAAAGTTAGAGCTTGAATAAATAAAGTTGGATGATGCTTGGAAAGTTTAAAAGACAAATACATTTATAATTAAAGCAAGCAGTTCAAGTCAAGCAGAAGGCAAAAAGTCCAATAAATAATAAAGTTTAAATCAGAGTCTTAAATAAAAAGCCAAAAAAGCAAAATATCCAAAAATCCAAAGCCAACACAGAAAGTAAAAAAAAAAACAACAATAAAGTCCAAAAGCCTATAGGAGTCTAAGTGTCCCGCCTCCTCCGTGGAGCAACATCCTCCGAGTCATCCCTAGCTGTTAAACTCCGCACCACCTCGCCTGTCTTAGGAGTCAGCACAATCTCCTCCCCAGTCCCAGCCTCATCACCAGTGTCAGTCTGAACCCAACCTTCGAGTGCACTCAGCAGTGCAGTCCTCCTCGGTCTCTCAATTGGCCAGACAGTGGCAATGAACCAGGTCCGATATTCAGGAGAAGTCTGAACACCGGCAGGGTTAGGTAAAGGCCTAACCATATGATGATCTCTGACCCAAGCCCTAAGGACGGCCCGAGTAACACCCGGGGTAATGGCAGAATCAGCTGAAATGTCATCCATAAGTGGAGCAGTCTGATCTATCCCCATCTGTCTCAAAACACGCGAAGCGTAGTACCAAGTACAATGGGAAAGGCCTAAAAGGTAAACCCGGGTATGGTGGAAGCTAGCCTGGATAAAGCGGGTGATGTTGTACCAGGAGATGAACCACAGTATCTCATTTGGGCCCAACTCAATCAACCATGAAGTCCATGCATCAATAGAAGGATATGTGGTCAAGATCCTCCGCATGCAATACTGAGATGGGTTATAAGGAAGGGAAGTAGGAGCAGCAACCACTTGTAGGTGATCCTTCAACCAAACCTGAGTAATGGATCCTTTATATTACGAGGGAATGGTTTAAAAAGAAAAAAAAATGAGAAAAGATAATAAAGAGAAATACCTGGAGAATAATGGGAGAAACTATCCAGTCATCAAACCCCAAAGCAGCCCTGTCAAGGCTCCTGATGGTTTCTGCCAGCACAATGCCGCCAATACAACCCATATCCTCCATTTGTAGAACCATGGGGCAAAGACGCAAATCCCCAAAGCCTGGGTCCCGGTTAAATAAAAAGCCAGCCAATAAACAGAAAACCAAGGCCTGCATCCTCAGCCTCATCAGGTTTGGATCATCTGGGCGAGCCTCCGAAAATTCATCAATCAGAGGCAGCAGAATTGCTTTCTGGTCTTCGACAATCATAGCCCTAGCCTGTGGTCGGCTAAACTGAAACATGGTTTTCAAAAAACCTAACATGCCCAATTTTTACCTCATGCTTGACCAAAGGGGCATTGGGATCACACCCTATGATAGCACAGAACTCCTCAAAAAGACGGCACATCTCCTCCATCATAGCCCCAAACCGAAAAACGTGGGCTTCCGGGTCCCAAAGTCTAATACAGGCCCGTAAAAATCCCAATCAACTACTACACCTCGAAGAGTAATGACAGGAGAAAGACCGTACCTCCCCAAATTGATCTTTTCGACTTTGGAGAGACTCCTAGTCCAGCTGTGCATGCTATGGTTCATCTTTAAAAGAAAAAAAAAAGAGAGAAAAGGAGAATGAGAGAAGAAAAAGCTGAAAAGTGCCTTTTGGCTCGATTTTCGAGAAAAGATGAGGAATAAAAAATATATATATATATATATATATTTTCCATAAAATGGGCTGAAACAAAATCCTATTTTCTTTCAAATTTGATAATCATGCATACATGTTTTCAGTACTAACCAAGTGCAGGTACAGTCAAAGTTCAGTACCGAAATACAGGCAAAAAAAAAAATTCTCAATTTGGCCCCTAAGGCCCAAAAATTCACATTTTGGCCCCTAAGGCCCAAAAGTTCACATCTGGGCTCCTAAGGCCCAAAAATTCACATTTTGGCCCCTGAGGCCCAAAAATTCCCAATTTGGCCCCTAAGGCCCAAAAATTCACATTTCGGCCCCTAAGGCCCAAAAGTTCACATCTGGGCCCCTAAGGCCCAAAAATTCACATTTTTTGCCCCGAAGGCCCAAAATTCACATCTCGGCCCCTAAGGCCCAAAAATTCACATTTTGGCCCCTGAGGCCCAAAATTCACATTTTGGCCCCTGAGGCCCAAAAATTCACATTCTAGGCCCTAAGGCCCAAAAATTCCCAATCAAGAGGCTAAAAGGCGGGTCCTCTGGACGCGTCTGATTTTCGCATACAAAATTTGGTTTTCAGACAACCACCGACACCCATAAAACATTTTTTATGGTTGCCGATGGAGGGCAACTGTGAATAACTAAATTTTGAGGCTCAAAAAGCCAGTTTTCCCGGCCGCGGCGGTGGCGGCCGCCCTTAAAGGCGGCGGTAGCCGCTATCGCCGGCGGCGGCAGCCCTCGGCGACAGCGGCTGCAGTCGCCTGTGAATACCCATTTATTTTGAGGCTCGAAGAGCCAGCTTTCCCGGATTGCAAGCAGTCCGGCCGGACCGAAGGCCATTTTGAAAGTTCACCGGAAGTATGCCAATATGATACTTGAATGTCCGAAAAATTACGAGGATCACGGAACTGGTCTCGGAATATTTTTTGGAGGTCCGGAACTCCCGAAAAAGCCTCCGGAATGAAAAAAGGAAAAAAAGAAAAAAGAGAAGGCACACATGCCCGCCCAGGCTTGGCGGGCACGCCCGCTCAAGCCAGGCGGGCATGCCCGACCAGCTAGGGCGGGCACGCCCGCCCAGCCCAGGCGGGCATGCCCGCCCTCGGAGGCGGGCAGGGGCGCCCGAGGTCACGTTTTTTCCTATAAAAAACGGCTCTGGGCTCCGTTTTGAGACACTCAGTCTGTGTTGACGGACGCTCCTTCTCCCTACGCTCTTTGCGATTCTTTACTGCTTTCTTGCATTTTTTAATTTTAGTTTTATTTTATTGTTGTGATACTTGGTCACTTAAAATTAAATTAAAATTAATTCCCTTAACGAGGAGCTTAACCTGGAGTTAAGAAGCGGTCGACGATTAAATCAGGTACATGAACTGAACTCTGCCTATTTAATTTTAGCACTTCATGCATGCTTCTTTTCTACTCCTAATAATTCTACAACTGCATAAATGCATCCATGTCATCATTAGACAAACAAATTGCCTCAATTAAATAAATTTAGGCTAAATGCCCGATTAATTAATAATCGTGGTATTAAAGCCTAAATCCGACAATATTGGCTTAAAACACCTAGTTAATTAATAGCTATGGTGTAATCGCCTTTATTTCAAATAAATCCGGCTTAAGTTCAATTAATTAATAATTGTGGCTAAAAGCCTTAATCAATCACGTTTTGGCAAAAAATTGCCTACAATTAAATCAATCTTTTGGCAAAATGCCTTAAAATTAATCAACTTATTTTGGCTAAAAGCCTTAAATAAATCATTTTGGCGACAATCGCCCAATCAACATCATTTTGGCAATCAAATTGCCTAAATCACTCTTTTTGGCTAAAAGCTTTAAAATCAATCATTCTGGCGACAATCGCCTAAAATTAATCATTTTGGCAACGATTGCCTAAATCAATCTTTTTGGCTAAAAGCCATTAAAATCAACATTTTTGGCATCAAATGCCTAAAAATCAATCAATTCTTTGGCAAAATGCCTAAACAAAATGCACAAAGCATACACACACTCATGCATAAAGCATCCTCATTCAAAGCCCTCTAAAAGAGGCCTATCGAACTACGTCGACTTTGATCTTCCATTCAAACGGAAGTACGTAGGCACGTTCGGGATTTAACCCTGAGCGGCAAGTCAAAATCGCATAAACACTTTCATTGGTCCAAATTATATCTTGCAAAGCATTCATTCTTTGGTTAGTTCATCAACATGACATGGTCTCGGGATCCACCTCGGGTTCGCAAACCAGGCCTTAGACATTGGGATTGTAACACCCCTTCCCGGTCCACCCGTTAACCCGAATGAACCGAGCCGAGACGCTACAATCTGGTTGAACTTTTGTCTTGTCATGCTGATATCATCCTATATACTAAATATACTTACAAAACACTCCCAATTAAACTTCATACTTCCAACATCTCCAAGAAGCATCATAACACAATAACCCTTTCTATATATCTTTACATAATTATATAAATCCTCAAAAGCATTTAATCTCTAGTAATTAATTTCATTCAGAATCTATATCAAGTTTTCATGACCTAATCATACCAACTATAGTAAACTATTTCATCTTCAATCATGTCATAAATATTATTCTTATCTCCAACTACTTACACCAAAATAATTACATGTTTCACTTATATTTACAATCACATAAGCTCTAACAATAAAAGAATTATACATGCCATAAATCTTAATACATGCCATAATTCTTAATTCTACATCTCTCAATCTACTATGACCAAATTAAGCACTTCTGCTTTGATAGTACTCCTCAAGTCTTCAAGTAGCAACCACGATCTTCAACCTGCGCGTGATGAAAATCGACGCGCTGAGTATAAAACTCAGTGTGTTCATAATTCACATGCTTAACAAAGTGCGATGACAACTAACTGAAAACCCAAATTTGCATAAAAGCATTGAAAATCATAGCTTTAATAAATTTCAACACAAATGTATTTTTATAGAAAAGAATAAACTTCTAATTCACACCATAATCACATAACTCCTTTAGTTCTAATTATCTCATAATTCCTTTACATGAACCTTTAATCACGTATTATGATACTATCATGATCTTACCTGCTGTTCATTGTGTTGTATGAATGAAATCAATAAACAAGGAAGAATACATAACAGTATATGTTCATTGTCTTACTTGCTATTCATTATGCCGTATGACTTATGCACTTTTAATCATATCATATAAGTTATGATTAAAAGCAACTCATGACTGTATGGCTCCTTAAGAATTAAATAAATAAACTTGTGAGCATATATAACATTATACTTTCATGATCTTACCTGATGTTCTTTATGCTGTATGAGCTCTGCAACTTTGATTAAACTCAGTGACTTGAATGAAGAAACATATAAGCACATACATATGTGGAAATAAATACACATTTACTCACATATGGAATGTAAGCACACATCTCATGATACTTTCATGTTTAACTTGATGATCTTTCTTGCTGTGTAGTATACTGTATGATTATGCAATTTGTAGTCAATATAACTGTCTAGCTCCATAAGGTTATAGTGAAACCGAAGTGATAAGATAAACTGTATGAAATTGGATGAAACTGTATGCTATAGGCCCCGAACCGGATTCGCCTATGTCAATATTGTCCGTTTTGGTGCCCCTAACCGGATTTGCACCGTACGGTTTAATCACATCCACTCAACAGCCTGTAGCTGGATTTCCAAACTGTATGGGACGCAGATCTGCTATTCTATGTCGCGACATAGCCTTATCTACATGGTTTCTACCCAACCTCAATGGAGCTTAAGATTAGCATGTCCACAATGTAACACAATAGCACATAAATGGTTTCACATCGTCATAGTTCATCATATTGATTTGATTTCACATCATATGAATGCTTGTATGTTGTTTTAATCCATGTTCTTATGTTGTATTTTTGTTGTAAAATGATTGGATGCATGCATGTTGAGCAAAGGAATGTAATTACATAGCAAATGAAAGGCAAAAGAGTGTCACAGCATAAGTCGCGACCGCGTATGTGAAAGTCGCGAGCGCGACTTGTGCATCCTGAGAGTCAGTGTGTTTCTGGCTGAAGTCGCGACCGCGCAGCACAAGTCGCGAGCGCGAGATGAAGTCGCGAGCGCGCTTGTGTGATTCGCGAGCGCGTAATGTGCCATTTGAGAGTCAGAGAGTTTCTGGCCAAAGTCGCGACCGCGCATATGATCCTCGCGAGCGCGAGTTGTGCAATTTGAGAGTCAGAGAGCTACCTGACTCAAGTCGCGAGCGCGCAATGGGAAGTCGCGAGCGCGACGTGCTTTCCAGCATGCGCGAGCGCGCGATGTGATTCTGTGCAGTCTGTATTCTTTTGGCCATAACTCTCAATATACAACTCCAAATTGAATGATTCCAAAACGTGTGTAAAGCTAACACAAAAAGGAACAAATAACTCTTCTGTGACAATTCCTAATTCCATCGTTTACTGGGGTCAAAATCAAGATGAAGTTGCTGGTCACATTTCCAGCAAACTCTGGTTCATAAACTCATTCCATCCCCTGTTTTCACATCATTTTCAATCCTCTCACTCCACAATAAGCAACATATGATCTCATGAGCAACACTCCACACAATTTCTCATGCAAAGAAAATGGTAAATATAAAGAAATATCACACCTTGTTTTCAAAAAGCTGGGACTCTGTTTTAGCTTCTCTTTTCTGCTACTTTTGAACTTTCTTCTCTTGGATAGCATAGAAGTTGAATTAATGTTTAACTCCCATGAAAATCTTCACCACCATTAAACGTGATGGAGAAAGGAAAGTTTAAGAGGAAAATAGAGGAAGAAGATGAAGATAAGGATGAAGAAATGAAAATGAAATGGAATCCACGGGTAGTCTCTAGAAGAAATGATTTGGCTGTGTAACATATCTAATTGGTACCTCAAGTATACAAAGGCTACAACTTCATACCCAAGCTGTATGTTTTGATGCAAACAAGTCCAAACTTTACATTCACATAAGTCCACTTATACTCTCATTCTACCCCAACAAGGTTTGATTCAACCCAACTCAACTTACTTCTATGAAATGACTCAACTCAACTCCCTAGGATGTTACAGGGATAATTAATCTAGTAATTAGGTTAATTAAAATTGGAGTCAACTTAGGGTTTTTCCTAGTTTACCCAAAAATAATTAAACAAGGTGGCGACTCATACATTCACGTGCATTTCTACCCTTAGTCACATGCATCCATATGCTATGATATTTGGGGGAGGGGTTCACAATAGACTAGCCATAAAGATGTATCGATTCATTGTATATTCCATCTTTTGTTCTATTGTTTTCTCTCTCTCTCTCTCTCTCTCTCTCTCTCTCTCCAAGACTTCAAGTATTCAAGATTTGTGTCAAGATTCAAGGAAGCCGCCCAAGCCAATCATTAACTAGTTTTTATTTCTAAACTCTTTTCTTGTTTTATTTTCAATATTCATGTTGATTATGAGAATATTTACAAGTTTAATTGAGTTTTATTTAATTATGATGTTGAACTAAAACTCTCATACTAGGAATTTGACGTAACTTTATATTTACAAGTTTAATTGAGTTTTATTTAAATACGATGTTGAACTAAAAAACTCATGATATAATTTATTATTGAACTTAATGCATCCAGGCAGAGTTTCTTTCCTGTAATGATTTATTTCATTAATCACTATCGAGAGAAGGGTTTTTGATATGAATAGGGTAATAAATTACATGAGAATAATAACTTGATACGGAAGCTATATGGTTTGAATCATTGGGGGTTTTCATAAGTTAATGATCTTAGATTATGAATTCATAAACAAACCATAAAACTTAACGATTTACTTCATGTTTGATTCGCTATTGGAAGATAGGTAATTAGACCAGGTTAAAATAGCTAACAATACATCGGGAGAGCTTGTTAGTGATTTTAAGGTTGTTGTCCCTACATAAACAATTAAAATTGATTATCAAACTAATTAAATAAATTGGATAGAATTAAGTGAAGTCAAAATCCTTAGTAGCTTTAAATCCTTGATTTCTTTTCGTCAAATATTGTTACTTGATTTTCTTTTGTTCTCTTTTATTTGTTTAATTTAATTTTCTAAAATAATTCCCCTTATTTTCATTTAAATAATAATAGGTTAACATAATTTTGGTACTTGTTATATAATCCCTGTGGAAACGATACTCTACTTATTCTATATTACTTGGTGCGATTTTCGTATACTTGCGAAAAATCACTATCAAGTTTTTGGCACCATTGCCGGGGATTGGCATTACCAATATCAATACCAATTATCCTATTATTAATTTAGACATCTATTTTTGTTTATTATTTATTTAATTTAATTTTTCTAAGAAGATTTTTGAGGTATTTATGCAAAGAAGATCAGGTAGGATTGAACCTTTGATCTTTGATCCAGAAATCGAAAGGACTTGTCGTAGGAACAACGCTGCTAGAAGACCATGTGAGAACAAACTAGAATAGCAAGTGAACATGGACGATAACTCTCAGGACGGACCTCAACCTCATGTTCGCACCTTGCGGGATTACACAACACATTCTCTCAATGGAACAACTCCGAGTATCACTAGACCTAGGGTGGAAGCTAACAATTTTAAAATTAAACCTGCGATTATCCAAATGCTTTACACCTCAATTCAATATAGAGGTTTACCTAGTGAAGATCCTAATGCCCATATCACAAATTTCTTATAGATTTGCAGTACTTTCAAACAAAATGGAGTTTCTGAGGATGCCATAAAATTAAGACTCTTTCCTTTCACTCTGAGAGACAAAGCACGATCCTGGTTACAATCATGCCTTGCTGGAAGTTTTACAATTTGGGAGGAATTGGCCCAAAAATTTTTAGCAAAATTCTTTCCATCCCTCAAAAACCACAAAACTGCGCAATAAGATAATGACCTTTGTCCACCATGATCAAAAGAGTTTGTACTAAGCTTGGGAGAGATTCAAGGACTTATTGAGAAAGTGCCCACATCACAGCTTGCCTAAGTGGTTACAGGTACAAACTTTTTATAATGCATTATCTCCTAACATTAAAATTAATCTAGATGCAGCTGTAGGTGGATCCTTTGAAAGAAAAGAAATTGATGAGACAAATGACTTGATAGAAGAGATGGCAAGCAATAGCCATTATGAAAGCAACTCCGGAAGGAAGAAGACTGCAAGAGTTTATGAGATTGATGCCATCACCGCACATAATGCCAAGGTAGACAATATGGTAACGAAATTGGACTTATTGACTACTAACTCGATTAATTCTATTGTGCAAGCTTGTAACAGGTGTAATGGACAACATGGGATTGGAGAATGCATGTTAGATTCTTTAAATTCGCAAACTTTGGAGCAAGTGAACTATGCGATGAATCAAGGAAGGAAGAATTACCCGTACTCTAACTCTTATGATAATAGGTTGAGGAATCACCCTAATCTTTCGTATGGGAATCCAAACAATTCCTTGAATGCACCACCAGGTTTTCTACCTCAAGAGAAAAAGTCTCATGACGATCTCCTTACTACCCTCTCTAAATCGCACATGGGCTTCATGAACGAAACCCGAGAAAATAATAAAATCCAATAAGCTGCGATAAGGAACTTAGAGATTCAACTAGGATAGTTTACAAACATGATGGCCTGCCGGCCCCAAGGTATGTTACCTAGTAATACTAAAAAAAATCCTAAAGAACAAGTAAAAGCTATCACCTTGAGGAGTGGCAAACAGTTGGAGGAACCAACCAGGACAGAGAAGAAGAAGGAAGAGTAGAAAAACATCCCCATCATTGACCTAGAAGAGAAACAGGAAGTAAAACCTTATGTTCCACCTGTCCCTTTCCCACAAAGATTAAAGTAAACACAAGATGATAAAAGTTTCCTCAAATTTCTTGATGTCTTCAAAAAGCTTCAAATCAACATACCTTTTGCTGAAGCTCTTACTCAAATGCCCAGCTATGCAAAATTCCTAAAAGAGATCCTGAGCAAGAAATGGAAGATTGATGATCAAGAAATAGTAATGTTGACAGAGGAGTGTAGTGCAATTATTCAAAATAAATTACCTCCAAAATTAAAAGATCCAAGAAGTTTTTCTATCCCTTGTAATATTGGAAATCTTGAAAAGCTTTAGCAGATTTAGGTGCTAGCATTAATCTTATGTCTTATGAAGTTTTAAGATGCTAGGAATGGGAGAGCTAAAACCAACAAGGATATCTCTATAGTTGGCAGATCGGTCAATCAAATATCCAAGAGGAATTGTAGAAGATGTGCTCATCAAGGTAGGTAAATTTATCTTTGCTGTTGATTTTGTTATTCTTCACATTGATGAAGATAGAAAAGAATCCTTAATCCTTGGAAGGCCCTTTTTGCAACTGCAAGAGCATTGATTGATGTGTATGAAGGTAAATTAACCTTGAGGGTAGGTCAAGAGGAGGTTGTTTTTTATGTTCTTAAATCTTATAAACTTCCCATGGATTATAATGACTGTTTTAGAATTGATGTTGTTGATGAATGTGTTAAGAACACGTTGCATATTAAAGACAAAAATGACATTAATAATCCAAGCATCATAGATGAAAAAGAAAGTGAATCACCTAAGCAAGAATTGAAACAACTTCCATCTCATTTAAAACGTGCATTCTTAGGTGAGAATAATTCATTTCCTGTTATTATTTCTTCTCACTTAACACTTGATCAAGAGGCAAGGTTGTTACAGGTCCTTTGAAAACATAAGAAAGCCCTAGGATGGTCAATTTCAGATTTGCAGGGAATAAGTCCAAGTGTGTGCATGCACAAGATCTTAATGGAAGAAGACTACAAATCTTCAATTGAGAATCAAAGAAGATTGAACCCAAACATGAAAGTGGTAGTCAAAACAGAGATCATAAAACTTTTGGATGTTGGCATTATCTATCCAATTTTCGATAGCAGTTGGGTAAGTCCTGTTCAAGTTGCCCCAAAGAAAGGAGATATGACAGTTATTTCTAACAAAAATAATGAGTTAATTCCCACTAGAACTATCACAGGTTGGCGTGTGTGTATTGATTATAGGAATTGAACAAAGAAACATGCAAAAATCACTTCCTTTTACCTTTTATTAATCAAATGCTTGAAAGACTTGCAGGTTATCCCTATTATTGTTTTTTAGATGGTTATTCAGAGTATTTTCAAATACCTATTGCTCTCGAGGATCAAGAAAAAACCACTTTCACTTGCCCTTATGGTACTTTTGCTTATAGGAGAATGCCTTTTGGGCTGTGCAATGCTCCTGTAACTTTTCAAAGGTGCATGATGTCTATTTTCTAACATGATTGAGAAGTTCATTGAAATATTTATGGATGACTTTTCTGCGTTTGGTTCTTCTTTTAATTCTTGTCTTTATAATCTCTCTTTAGTAATGCAGTGATGTGAGGACACTAACCTTGTTTTGAATTGGAAAAAATGCCATTTTATGGTTAGTGAAGGTAATGTTTTAGGGCACAAAATCTCACAAAAAGGGATTGAAGTATATAAAGCCAAGATAGTGGTAATTGAAAAGCTACCTCCTCCAAATTCAGTAAAAGGAGTAAGAAGCTTTCTTGGCTATGCAGGATTTTACATGAGATTTATCAAGGATTTCTCCAAAATCACGAAACCTCTTTGTAATTTATTAGTTAAAGATGTTCCTTTTGATTTTGACAAAAAGTGTTTTAATGCTTTTAACAGGTTGAAGAAAGAGTTGATTTCAGCACCTATCATTGCTACACCAGATTGGAGTCTTCCTTTTGAACTTATGTGTGATGCTAGTGATCATGCTATAGGAGTTGTTCTTATGCTATAGGAGTTGTTCTTAGGCAAAGAAAGGAAAAGAAATTGCATGTCATTTATTATGCTAGTCGCACATTGAATGATGCACAATTGAATTATGCCACCACTAAAAAAAAACTTTTAGCTATTGTTTTTGCTTTTGATAAATTTAGGGCTTATTTGATTGGAGCTAAAACAATAGTGTACACTGATCACTCTGCTATTAAGTATTTATTAGAAAAAAAAAAGATGCAAAGCCTAGATTAATTCGTTGGGTTCTTCTTTTACAGGAATTTGATTTAGAGATTCGTAATAAAAAAGGAACTGAGAACCTTGTAGCGGATCATTTATCTAGGCTTTGAGTTGGGGGAAGAAGAGTAAGCAGAATTGCAAATCAATGAAGAATTTTCCATGAACATCTTCTTCTTCTAGCTAAAGCACAAGCTCCATGGTATGCTGATATAGTTAACTACCTTACTTGCAAGATTAGTCCTCCCAATCTTTCTTATCAATAAAAGAAAAAAAATTTTCATGATTTTTAAATATTACTATTGGGAGGAGCCCTTTTTGTTTAAGTACTGTAGTGACCAGCTTTTTCGACGATGGATACCGGAAGAAGAAATGGAAAGTGTCCTTTAATTTTGTCACTCAATGGAATGTGGAGGACACTTTGGAGCAAGCAAGACGGCAGCACGTATTCTAGAAAGCAGTTTGTATTGGCCTAACTTATTTAAGGATGCTTTTAACTTTGTTCGTCTTTGTGATTGTTGTCAAAGGTTAGGTAATATTTCCAAGCGACATGAGATGCCATTAAACAATATCCTTCAAGTTAGATCTTTGATGTGTGGGGCTTGGATTTCATGGGGCCATTCCCATCCTCTTATTCCAACCAATGCATTCTAATAGCAGTGGACTATGTCTCGAAATGGGCGGAAGCTATTGCCCTTCCTAATAATGATGCCAAAAGTGTGATGAACTTCATAAAGAAACATATTTTCACACGTCAAGGTACTCCAAGAGCGATAATCATAGACAGAGGTAAGCATTTTTATAACAAGTACTTAGATTCCCTTCTTTCAAAATATGGTGTTACTCATCGTGTAGGTACCTCATATCACCCTCCAACAAGTGGACAAGTGGAGGTCACTAATAGGGAAATCAAGAAGATACTGGAGACTATAGTTGGCCAATCAAGGAAGGACTGGTCCAAAAAGCTCGATGACGCTCTTTGAGCCTATAGAACTGCATTTAAAACACCAATTGGTATGTTTCCATATCGAATGGTCTACGGTAAGGCTTGTCACTTCCCTGTTGAGTTAAAGCACAAGGCATATTGGGCAATCCAGTTTCTTAACTTTAATGATGCAATTAGACTCCATGCTTATGAGAATGCCAAAATCTATAAAGACCGCACCAAACAATGGCATGATAAGCATATTATCCTAAGGAATCTAAAGGTAGGCCAACAGGTACTACTCTATAACTTTAGATGGTCTGGCCCATTCACGATCAAAGAAATTTTTTTTCCACATGGGGCAGTTGAAATAATGGATGGTGACCGGAGTTTCAAAGTCAATGCTAAACGGTTAAAAGTTTAACAAAATGGAGATTTTTATCCAGTCAAATCCACTATAAGTCTTGCTTAGCCCAAATCGGGTTTAATGCGTCGAGCTTAATGACGTTAAACAAAAGCGCTTGTGGGAGACAACTCATATTCTTTTCCTTAACCTTCTTAGTTTAGTTCATTTTTGTTTTTTTTGTTTGAATTTTCCCAAATTTTTTACCATGTTTGTTCTTCTATTTTCAGCTAAGTTCTTTCAGGTACAAGTTGAGGTATAGGTTCTAGCACGCCCTTGTCGTGCTCATCAGCACGCCCGTGCTTCAAACAAGGGAAATTGCTTGGAGGGTTAGACTCTAGCACGCCCTACCCGTGCTCCTCAGCACTCCCGTGCTTCAAAAAAGAGAAGAATTGCTTGAAGGTCAGAGGCTAGCATGCCCCAGCCGTGCTCCTCAGCATGCCCATGCTAGGTAAGATGAAATTTTGCTCCCACAAGTCAGAGGCTCGTACGCCCTTGCTGTGCCAATTCGCACACCCATGCCAAGAAAGCAAAAATTTTTCCCTTGCAAGTCAGAGGCTAGCACACCCAAGCCGTGCTAGTCAGCTTGCCAATGCCAGGTAAGACAAAATTTTTTCTTACAGGTCAGCACGCCCAAGCCGTGCTAGTCCGCACGCTCCTGCTTGCTACCACCTCAAAAAAAATTCAGCAGCAAGCACGCCCTGACTGTATCGAGTGGCACGCCCGTGCCACGTTTCAAATCTGCGTCTTTAAGAACGTGCCTTTTCAGTTACCTATGAATACCCAAATTTTGAGGCTCAAAAAGCCAATTTTTCCAGACTGCAAACAGTCCGGCCAGCAACAGTGCCATGCCAATTAGTTTGACTTTGCTACAGTAACTTTCACTCACAGGCTCAAAGAGCCAGTTTTGCCGGACTGCAGACAGTCCGGCCGGACCGGAGGCCATTTTGGAAACTCATCGAAAGTATGCCAATATGGTACTCAAAACGTCCGGAATGTCGCAAGGATCGCGGAACAGGTCCCGGAATATTTTTCGGAGATCCAAAACTCCCGAAAACTCCTCTGGAGTGAAACGCCCAAGTGACCGCAGCCGAGCACGGCGGCTCCGGCCGCCGGCCCTGGCGGGACCAGCCACCGATCCTCGGCGGCACCTACCGCCGGACCGCCGGCGGCACCCGCCGCCGGACCCCAACGGCACCCGCCGTCGGACCCCGGCGGGACCTGCCGCCGGACCGCCGGCGGCACCTGCCGCCCTGGACCCATTTTTGGCCTATAAATAGGCCATTTTCGGCATCATTTCGACACCCCTGTCTGTGTTGACGGACGATCTTCCTCCCTCCCACGCTCCTTGCGATTTCTTTACCACTTTTTGCATTTAATTTAATTTTTATTGCATTTTTATTGTGATATTTGCCCACTAAAATTCAACAAATTAAAATTAATTAATATTTCCTAAACGAGGAGCTTAACCTGCAGCTAAGAAGCGGTCGCCGATTAAATCAGGTAACACCGAAACTCTGCTCATTTAATTTTAGCACTTCATGCATATTTCTCTTCTACTCTTAATAATTCTACAACTGCATAAATGCATTCACGTCATCATTTAGACAAATAAACTGTCTTAATTAAACACGATTAAGCTTAAATATCCGGTTAATTAATAAACGTGGCGTTAAAGCTTAAATCCGACAATATTGGCTAAAATGCCTAGTTAATCAATAACTATGGTGTAATTGCCTTTATTTCGAACACTTCGCCTAAAGGTCCAATTAATCAATAATTGTGGCTAACGACCTCGTTCAATCACATTTTTTGGCAACAAAATTGCCTACATTTAATCAATCAATTTCGGCAATCAATTACCTACGATCTAATCATTTTTCTTAACAAATAAATTGCTTATAAATGAGATTAACCGTTTTTAGCGACAAATCGCTTAAAATCGAACAATCTTTCGATACAAAGCCTTAAAATCAATTTTGGCGACAAACCGCTTAAATGAATTAATTTCGGCAAAATGCCTTAAAATCAACCAGTTTCGGCTCAAAGCCTTAAAATCGACCCTTTTTGGCAAAATGCCTTAAAATTGACCAATTTTGGCTAAAAGCCTTAAAATCAATCATTTTTGGCGATAATCGCCCAATCACATCATTTTGGTAAACAAATTGCCTAAATCAACACATTTTGGCTAAAAGCCTTAAAATCAATCATTTTGGCGACAATCGCCCAATCACACTTTTTAGCAAACTAATTGCCTAAATCAACCAATTTTGGGCTAAAAGCTCTTAAATCAATTTTCGGCAACAAAAAGCCCGAACATCAATTTTGGCAATAACAAGCCCAATCAAACGCTTCCTTTTGGCAACAAACGCCTCGACAAATTAATCAACCTCTTTTGGCAAAATGCCCAAATAAACATGCACAAAGCATACACACACTCATGCATTAAGCATACCCATTCAAAGCCCTCTAAAAGAGGTCTATCGAACTACGTTGACTTTGATCTTCCATTCAAACGGAAGTACGTAGGCACGTTCGGGATTTCACCCCGGGCGGCAAGTCGAAATCACTTAAACATTTCATTAATCCATCATTCACCTTGCAAAGCGCTCATTCATCGGTTAGTTTATCAGCATGACATAGTCTCGGGATCCACCTCGGGTTCACAGACTGTGCCTTAAACATTGGGATAATTAATCTAGTAACTAGGTTAATTAAAATTGGAGTCACTTAGGGTTTTTTCCTAGTTTACCCTAAAATAATTAAACAAGGTGGCGACTCACACACATCATGTGCATTTCTTCCTTAGTCACATGCATTCCTATGCATTGATATTTGGGGAGGGGTTCACAGTTTGGCGGCTCTGCTGGGGATCTATGTAATCATTTTGCATAAAGTGGACTACAATTGTTGTGTAAAATAACCTGCCCTTCTTTAGGGCATTATTTTGTTGTGCCTCATTTTGCAGGGTATCCTAGCATGAATCAAGTGTTCTTTCTTTAAGAATATTTGATAAGGAAATCTGGACTTAATTATAAAATGTAATTAAAACATTAAAACTTGTTGATTTATTTGCACGATTGGGAATCTTTTTCTCCATTGCATAAAAAATGAATTTCAAATGAATTTCTTCTCTTTCTGTTCAAACTTCTGAGTCTGGATAGCAAGTAGCGCTGATCGGCAGGTCTCTTTGATTATGCCGACGAACAGCCAAAGCGGCCTCCCTGTTACCGCAAAGCATCCCTAATCCTTTTGGGGTGGCCCATGAGTATGCGTACCGTTGGACCCACGCGAAACTCTTTGTTTCACATGTGGTTAGGTATATCCATGCTCAAGGTTCAAGGGTCCCTTTATAAGCCAATTCTCTATTTGTGTCATAGCCTATAGAACCTATCCTTTAGGACTGTATGCACCCAATGATGCGAATCATCTCATTGAAATGGATTATGACATGTTGTTGTGCGCATTCACGACATATCATAAACACAGAATAAACATAAAAGGGACACAAAACATTCCTTTTTAGTCATGCACAGTTGGACAAGGAGTCGATCTACCTCATATCAGCTACCTTGATACACAATACTACCCACTGTACCCTAATCCAACTACCCTTATACTTACAGGTACCCCTTGTTCCAGTGCCAGCCACACCTTCAGTGTTATCACCAACCCCACCAACTTCATCTGCACCCATGGCATCACTTACTGACATCAAAAACCTTATGGAACAAATGGAAGCTAGAATGGAGGCTAGAATGAATGAGGCATTGGCTGCCCAGAGAACTGCCCTAATAGCTGAATTGGGTAATGGTAATGGTAATGGAAATGGGGCTTCCGCTGGGGGAAGTGGACCTGCTACCTCCAAACAGGGTCCTGCTGCTGAACCTACAAGTCCTGCCCTGAACTTAGATGACATGCCCTCCAAAACTGCTTCTGAGCTGGAAGCTCAGAAAATGAGAAAAAAACTGGAAACCACCAAACAGAAAAACAATGAACCCTTTCCCTCGTTCCTTACGAGGAAAAGGGCCAAGGTCGCCCAAATGATCAATCGGCCTTCAGAACAAGAACAGGTAGACCTCATTATAAAAAACCTACTGTCTGTCCACCAACAACAATTGCAAACCCAGTACCTATCCACATTTCAGTCACCCATTGCCACTGCTACGAAGGTAGAGGATTTACTTCGAATGGGGCAACTGAAAGAAGAATCGGGAACCTCAAAATATAAGAAACCTAGCCACACTAACAAAGTCCACGAAGTGGCAAGCATCACCCCCATGAATCCTTTACGCGTGGGAAATATGAGAAATGGCAGTCAATCAAGAAGAACATACACTGATCTCGGGATGCCAATCCTTTTGGTTTTCCGAGAAGCTATCAAGGCGAACTACATCAAGCCTTTGGAAGCAAGGCCACCACCCAACCCATTACCAAGAAATTACAACGCCGATGAATACTGTGAGTATCATCAGGGATATGGGCACAAGACCGAAGCATGTTGGACGCTCAAGAACCGCATCCAGGACCTAGTGGACGATGGTTCAATCATCCCGAGAAGTAAGCCAAACATTAGCACCAATCCCTTACCAAATCACGGAGTAAATGCTATTGTTTCTGGCCAGCAATTGATCGATCCTTTCGAACTGTTCCTAGAAATGAATAACATCTGTATCCTGGACCTAAATGGCTTATCTGAAGAGGTCGAAATGATAACTGAATTGGAAGTGGAAGACTTCATGCAGCCCAGTCTCTTTGACGAGGTTGCAGTCATTATAGGAAATGATAGGGACCAAGATCTGCTAAGCCTGATCAAGCCGAATGAAGGCCCTCTCACCAACTGGTACGCCGAGGAGGAGCGCGCTGCTAATAAACCCCCTCCCGAGTCAAAACTAGAGTCAAAATCTGTAATCAAGTCTTGTACTGAGTCTGAGTCTGACCCCGAGTCTGAAACCGAGTCAGAATCCAGTCCTGAGTGGTCTGTGTCGGATTTTGAAAATCCAGATTTCAAATTTGATGTAATTTTTGAAGACGGTTCCGTCATAATCAATAAAGGCTTGCAAATTATTGACTACCCCGCATGTCTATCTTTCCAAGCATTTCCAAGCAAAAATAATGGAAAAGAAATAAATGAAATGAAAAATGAAAAAGAAAAAATAATAATTGGCAAAGAAGAAAATGAACATACATACATTGCATCTGACTGTGTGAACAGGGAACAGGTCATTGAATGCCTGAAGAAGTTTGCCGATTGCTTCATGTGGAAGGCAAGTGACATCACGGGAATTAACCCAGCAATAGCGGTGCACAAAATTCCAGTATACCCCGAGGCTAAGCCAGTAAAACAGAAGCTATGACGGTTGAAAACAGAATGGTCCTTGAAGATCAAGGAGGAAGTAGCCAAGCAAGTGGAGAATAAGTTCATAGAATCCATCGCCTACCCAACATGGTTAGCAAATATTGTGCCAGTACTGAAGAAAGACAGCAAGGTCAGAATGTGTGTGGACTATCGAGATTTGAATAAGGCATGTCCAAAGGACGACTTCCCCCTGCCGCATATTGACTTGTTGGTAGACCAAATGGCGGGACACGAGATGGTCTCCTTGACCGATCTTGCTGTCGGGTACAATCAGATAATGATGCATTTGCCAGACAAAGAAAAGACGGCATTCATCACAGAATGGGGAACCTACTGCTACAGGGTCATGCCTTTTGGACTAAAAAATGCCAGGGCAACCTATCAAAGAATGGCAACGACCATCTTCCATGACATGATTCACAAAGAAGTAGAAGTGTATGTGGATGACATGGTTGTTAAATCAAAAACAGCTGGCGAACATACAACAGCACTTGAGAAGTTCTTCCTTAGACTTCGAAAGTACAATTTAAAGCTCAACCCAGCAAAGTGTCTATTTGGAGCTACATCTTGAGTATTTCTGGGGCATATGGTCAACCGAAAGGGCATAGAGATTGACCCTTCAAAAGCCAAAGCCATTCTAGAAATGCCAGCACTGAGAACAGAAAAGGAAGTTCGGGGTTTCCTGGGAAGGCTACAGTACATCAGCCGGTTCATCAATCAATTGGCCGATACTTGCGGCCCAATTTTTAAATTGCTCAGAAAAGGAGTGGCCGTCAAATGGAATGAGGATTGTCAGAAAGCTTTCGACCAAGTCAAGCAATATCTGTTATCCCCGCCAGTGTTACAGCCACCAAGACTAGGAAAGCCTTTGCTGTTGTATCTATCAGTAACAGAAGAAGCGATGGGTGCAATGCTAGCTCAACAAGCAGAAGATACAAGGGTGAAAAATGCCGTATATTATCTCAGCAAACGGATGCTAGACTACGAGCTAAAACACAATAAGATAGAGAAGTTGTGTTTGGCTCTAGTATGGGCGTGTACAAAGCTGCAGCACTATCTCTCTTCCTACACCACCTACGTTATTTCTGAATCGAACCCCTTGAAATTCCTTATGGAGAGACCGGTTCTTGACTGTAAGATGGCTAAGTGGGTGTCAGTGCTCGCAGCTTATGATTTGAAATTTGTACAACGGAAGGCAGTGAAAGGCGGAGCCTTGGCCGATCAATTAGCAGAATTACCGGTCGAAGACCAAATGCCGGAGGTAGAATTTCCTGATGAAGACTTGTTGAGCTTGGAAAGTGAAGTCTGGGAAATGTACTTCGACGGAGCTTCAAACTACCATGGAAATGGGATTGGAGTCGTATTCAAAACTCCTTGTAGAGAATATGTCCCGATCGCAGTCAAATTAGATTTCAACTGCACCAACAATGAAGCCGAGTATGAAGCTTGCATAAAAGGGTTAGAAGCAGCCCTGGAAAAAGAAATAAAAGTCCTCAAGGTTTTCGGGGATTCCAATTTAATAGTTTCTCAAGCTTTGAGAAAATGGAAAATTAAAGAAGAGCGTTTGGTTCCTTACCTACAATGCTTGGACGAATTGGCTCAGCAATTTGAGGATTTATCCTTCCACTACTTGCCACGAGCCAAAAATCAGTTCGCAGATGCTCTGGCTACTTTAGCCTCCATGGTCAATGTGGGAGGAGACCAAGTCATTCGACCTCTCACAGTTCGGCTACAGAAGCAGCCAGCACATGTCATGAATTTGGTGGATGACAAGCCCTGGTATTGGGATATACAGAATTATCTTCAGAATGAAGCTTACCCGGAGGGATCTACCAAGACTGATCAGCGAACTTTGAGGCAGTTAGCATCCGGATATCTCCTTACCGGGGGAGTTCTGTATAAGAGAAGTTCGAATGGCCTGCACCTAAGATGCGTGGATGAGGGAGAAGCTCAAACCATCATGGATTCCTTACATAATGGGGAGTCTGGTCCACACATGCATGGGATAGCCTTGGCTCGGAAAATTATGAACCTGGGTTATTACTGGTCAACCATGAATGCAGATTGCGTGGGGCACGCGTAGAAGTGCCACGAATGTCAAATTTTTGCCAAGCTGTAAAAACAACCTCCGGTCAATTTGAACCCTATATCTTCACCATGGCCTTTTGCAACTTGGGGCATAGACGTGATCGGAAAAATCCACCCGAAGGCTTCTAATGGTCACCAATTCATCCTGGTCGCTGTTGATTATTTCACTAAGTGGATTGAGGCAGCTTCCTATTCGGTCTTGAATGCCAAGAAGGCAGCACAATTTGTTCGTACTAACATCCTTTGTCGGTATGGAACACCATTCGAGATCATCACGGATAATGGGTCTCACTTTCAAAGTGAATTTTCTATTTTGTTGAAAGAAAAGAGAATTCAACATCATAAATCCTCGCCTTATCGTCCACAAACAAATGGGGCTGTGGAAGCTGCAAATAAGGATCTAAAAGTCATTTTGCAGAAGACGATTAAAAGGCACAAAGCTTGGCATGAACAGTTACCGAATGCCTTATGGGGATACAGGACATCAATCAGGACACCCACCGGAGCAACTCCGTATTCTTTGGTATATGGTATGGAAGCAATGTTGCCTATTGAGCTGGAAGTTCAATCGGCGAGAATTATCCAGGAAAGCCAGATCAGCGAAGCAGATTGGGCTAAGAGTTATCATTTGCAACTCTTGGGTATGGACGAAAAGCGATTGCAAGCAATCCATCAAACTCAAGTCTACCAGAGAAGAATGGCACGACATTTCAATAAAAAGGTCAGAGACCGGAAACTGGAAGAAGGTTGTTTGGTCCTGAAGGAAATTAGACAGCCCATCATGGACCCACGTGGGAAGTTTCGTCCTCGTTGGGCTGGACCCTATGTATTGAAGAAAATATTGTCCGACGGAGCCGTCATCTTGACTGATTTGGATGGTTTGGAATTCACGAACCCATGTAATTTAGATCAGTTAAAAAGATATTTCGTGTAATAAGCATTGCATGATGTAAAATGAACTACACTGGACCTGATTCTCTTCGAAAAAAAAAAGAAATTATGTATCGGAGATATGTAGGCAGCCCTCATTGGGTACGGTCTAAACATTAATGAAAATCATTCCATAAGTCTTTCTTCTTTGCCAATAATAATAATAAAAAATGAGAAAAAAAATAGAAAAAAATAGAAAAAACCTGCTAAGTCGAAAACCCGAAAGGGCGGCTTAGGCAAAAGTAAGGGGCCCGCTAAGTTGAAAACCCGAAAAGGGCGGCTTAGGCAAAAATGGGTAGCTCGCTAAGTTGAAAACCCGAAAGGGCGGCTTAGGCAAAAATCAGAGCTTGAATAAATAAAGTTGGAAGATGCTTGGAAAGCTTAAAAGACAAATGACAAAAGCAATAAAGTCAAACAGTTCAAAGTCAAGCAGACAGCCAAAGAGACCAAGAAAAATAAATAATAAAGTCCAAGTCCAAAAGAACGTACATCCAAAAATCTAAAGCCAAAATTCCAAATAACATCCAAAATCCAAAGCCAAAGTCCCAAATAAAAAGTCAAAAGAGTCAAAACAAAGCCAAAACACCAAAAATCCAAAAACCTATAAGAGTCTAGGTGTCCCGTCGCCTCCGTGGGGCAACATCTTCCGAGTCATCCCTAGCTGCTGAACTCTCTCCAATCTCGCCTGTTCGAGGAGCCAACACAATCTCCTCATCAGTCCGAACCTCATTATCAGCGTCAGCCCGAGTCCAACCCTCAAGTGCGCTCAGCAGTGCGTTCCTCCTTGGCCTTTCGACCGGCCAGACAACGGCCATGAACCAGGCCCGATACTCAGGAGAAGTCTGAATACCATCAGGATTAGGTGAAGGTCTAACCATACGATGGTCTCTAACCCAAGCCCTAAGGACGGCTCGGGTAACTCCCGGAGTGATGGCTGAATCGGCTAAAGAATCATCCACAGTCAGAATAGTTTGATCTATCCCCATCTGCCTCAAAACGCGCGAAGCGCAGTACCAGGTACAATGTGGAAGGCCTAAGAGGTACACCTGAGTATGGCGAAAGCTAACCTGGATAAAGCAGGTAATGTCATACCAAGATACAAACCACAGCACCTCAGTTGGACTCAATTCAATCAGCCATGAGGTCCAGGCATCAGCGGATGGGTGTGTGATCAAGATCCTTCGCATACGGTACTGGACGGGATTATAAGGCAATAAAATAGGAGCAGCAACCACTTGGAGGTGGTCCTTTAACCAAACCTGAGAAATGGATCCTTTCTATTACAAATGTACAGGCCAAAAAAAAAAAAAAAAAAAAAAAAAAAAAAAAAAAAGAGAAGATAATAAGAGAAGTACCTGGAGAATAATAGGAGAAACCGTCCAATCCTCGAAGCCTAAAGCAGCTCTGTCAAGGCTCCTGATAGTTTCTGCCAGCACAATGCCACCTATGCAACTCATATCCTCCATCTGCCGAACCATGGGACAAAGTCGCAAATCCCCGAAACCTGGATCCTTGTTGAACAAAAAACCAGCCAATAAGCAAAAAACTAAGGCCCGCATTCTCAGCCTCATCCGGTCCGGGTCGTTTGAACGGACCTCTGAAAACTCATCAATCATAGGCAGCAGAATGGCTTTCTGATCACCAACAATCATAGCCCTAGCTTGAGGTCGACTGAACTGAAACAAGTTTTCAAACGACCGAACATACCCAATCTTGACCTCGTGCCTGACCAAAGGGGCATTAGGGTCGCACCCTATGATAGCACAGAATTCCTCAAAAAGAGGACACATCTCCTCCATCATGGTTCCGAACCGGAACACATGGGCCTCAGGGTCCCAAAGTCTGATGCAGGCCCATAAAAAGTTCCAGTCGATCACTACCCCTCTAAGAGTAACGATAGGAGAGAGACCATACCTCCCCAGGTTGATCTTTTCAACTTTGGAGAGACTCCTAGTCCAGCTGTGCATGCTGTGAGTAAAAAAGGGATTCATTCTTTGAGAAGAAGAAGGAGAAGAGAGAAAAAGAAAGAATGAGTAAAAAAACCAAAAGAATAAGTTTTTATAGAAAGAATGCACCGAATGATGGCGGTAGCAGCCGCCGAAATGCATCGAATGACGGTGGCAGCAGCCGCCGAAATGCACCAAATGACGGCGACAGCGGCTGCCACACACACAAAAAAAAAAAAAAAAAAAGAATCACAATTCGGCCACAGAGGCCCACAATTCACAATTCGGCCACGTAGGCCCAAAAATCACAACTCAGGCCACAAAGGCCCGAAAAATCACAATTCGGCCACAGAGGCCCACAATTCACAATTCGGCCAAGTAGGCCCAAAAAATCACAACTCAGGCCACAGAGGCCCGAAAAATCACAATTCGGCCACAGAAAATTGACAAATCGGCCACAGAGGCCCAACAATCCACAATTCGAACACATAGGCCCAAGAATTCACGATTCGACCTGAGGCCCAAAATTTCCCAATTTTTGCCCCTAGGCCCAAAAAAAAAAAAAAAAATCAACGGCGGGGTTTCCTCCTCTGCCCATCCTCAAAATTTGCTCCTTCAGACAACCACTGGCTCTCATAAATCATTTTTTTATGATAGCCAGTGGGGGGCAACTGTGAATACCCAAATTTTGGGGCTCAAAGAGCCAGTTTTGCCGGACTGCAAACAGTCCGGCCGGACCGGAGGCCATTTTGGAAACTCACCGAAAGTATGCCAATATGGTACTCAAAACGTCCGAAATGTCGCAAGGATCGCGGAATAGGTCCCGGAATATTTTTCGGAGATCCGAAACTCCCGAAAACTCCTCTGGAGTGAAAGGCCCAAGTGACCGCAGCCGAGCACGGCGGCTCCGGCCGCCAGCCCCGGCGGGACCAGCCACCGATCCCCGGCGGCACCTGCCGCCGTACCGCCGGCGGGACCTGCCTCCGGACCGCCGGCGGGACCTGCCGCCGGACCCCGGCGGCACCTGCCGCCGCACCGCAGGCGGCACCTGCCGCCCTGGACCCGTTTTTGGCCTATAAATAGACCATTTTCAGCTTCATTTCGACACCCCTGTCTATGTTGACGGACGATCTTCCTCCCTCCCACGCTCCTTGCGATTTCTTTACCGCTTTTTGCATTTAATTTAATTTTTATTGCATTTTTATTGTGATATTTGCCCACTAAAATTCAACAAATTAAAATTAATTAATATTTCCTAAACGAGGAGCTTAACCTGCAGCTAAGAAGCGGTCGCCGATTAAATCAGGTAACACCGGAACTCTGCTCATTTAATTTTAACACTTCATACATATTTCTCTTCTACTCTTAATAATTCTACAACTGCATAAATGCATTCACGTCATCATTTGGACAAATAAACTGTCTTAATTAAACACGATTAAGCTTAAATGTCCGGTTAATTAATAAACGTGGCGTTAAAGCTTAAATCCGATAATATTGGCTAAAATGCCTAGTTAATCAATAACAACGGTGTAATTGCCTTTATTTCGAACACTTCGCCTAAAGGTCCAATTAATCAATAATTGTGGCTAACGGCCTCGTTCAATCACATTTTTTGGCAACAAAATTGCCTACATTTAATCAATCAATTTCGGCAATCAATTACCTACGATCTAATCATTTTTCTTAACAAATAAATTGCTTATAAATGAGATTAACCGTTTTTAGCGACAAATCGCTTAAAATCGAACAATCTTTCGATACAAAGCCTTAAAATCAATTTTGGCGACAAACCGCTTAAATGAATTAATTTCGGCAAAATGCCTTAAAATCAACCAGTTTCGGCTCAAAGCCTTAAAATCGACCCTTTTTGGCAAAATGCCTTAAAATTGACCAATTTTGGCTAAAAGCCATAAAATCAATCATTTTTGGCGGTAATCGCCCAATCACATCATTTTGGTAAACAAATTGCCTAAATCAACACATTTTGGCTAAAAGCCTTAAAATCAATCATTTTGGCGACAATCGCCCAATCACACTTTTTGGCAAACTAATTGCCTAAATCAACCAATTTTGGGCTAAAAGCTCTTAAATCAATTTTCGACAACAAAAAGCCCGAACATCAATTTTGGCAATAAATCGCCCAATCAATCATTTCGGCAATAAAAAGCCCGAACATCAATTTTGGCAATAACAAGCCCAATCAAACGCTTCCTTTTGGCAACAAACGCCTCGACAAATTAATCAACCTCTTTTGGCAAAATGCCTAAATAAACATGCACAAAGCATAACTCATGCATTAAGCATACCCATTCAAAGCCCTCTAAAAGAGGCCTATCGAACTACGTTGACTTTGATCTTCCATTCAAACGGAAGTACGTAGGCACGTTCGGGATTTCACCCTGGCGGCAAGTCGAAATCACTTAAACATTTCATTAATCCTTCATTCACCTTGCAAAGCGCTCATTCATCGGTTAGTTTATCAGCATGACATAGTCTCGGGATCCACCTCGGGTTAGCAGACTGTGCCTTAAACATTGGGATAATTAATCTAGTAACTAGGTTAATTAAAATTGGAGTCACTTAGGGTTTTTTCCTAGTTTACCCTAAAATAATTAAACAATGTGGCGACTCACACACATCATGTGCATTTCTTCCTTAGTCACATGCATTCCTATGCATTGATATTTGGGGAGGGGTTCACATTACCACGCACCTCCCTCTATTTAAAGCGCACGCCCTAACCATAATTACATCTTTTCGCGTTCCTTCTTAGCACACCCTAGCCACCTTTATCTTGTTTTCTCTCTTTTTCTCTCAAACTCAAAGTTTAGCAAGCCAATTTCCTTCCTTTCTTTTCTCCTTCCTTCACCATGCCTCCACGCTATAAACACAGCAGACCTGCATCTTCAGTGGCCGTAAGAAATCAGCCAATCGCCCGTCCTTCAACCGCTTCTCCTCCACCCATTTCTCCTCCTACAGCTCCGGTTCCTCCTCGGTTTGAGATCGGCTCACCAGAACAACAGGAAAGGTACAATAAACTCTCTCTTCGCCCTATTTTGCCAAATCGTTTTATTGATGAATCTGCATTAGCACAAGTAGGGCTTAGAGATGCTGTTTTGGAACTGCTTAAGCGTATTGGGTGGGAACAATTTATTACCATGAAAGATCTTATTTATGCACCTCTGACTTTAGAGTTTTTGAGTTCTTATTCTTCTCTTATTCGTCTGTTGCCTATTGAATTTCTTAACAAATTTAAATTCAAGCTTTTTGGGAGAAATTTTGAACTTTCAGTTAATGAGGTTAGTCACATCTTTGGTTTCCCCACCACAAATGCCCTTAATCAAATACCTCAGGATTTTATAGATCGCCGCACATGGACCGATCTGATTGGAGAATAAAACTATAATCCTGGGTTTTTCAAAAGCGCCAAAATTGAGAAACCCGGCCCTAAGGTATATTCATAAATTCTTAGCCAACACTATTTTTGGGCGAAGTGAGAGTGATGGGGTGTTGAGTCGAAATGAATTATATTTTCTATAGGCAATTGATCAAAGGATTTTTCTGAATGTCGGCTATTGGCTATGCTTGTGATGGGCTAGAGTGGCACGAGCAGATAAAGGAGCCATCATGATGGGATGTTTTGTGACCCGAATTGCATCTTATTTGAGAGTATGGAACCCTGCCCGAATTGCATCTTATTTGAGAGTATGGAACCCTGCTAGGCCAGTCTATGATAGTGTGGCTGGAGGAAAAGGCACTAGGCTAGACTTAGATGTCATGCTGCATATGAAGTTAGTGGAAAAGGTAGGAGATTCGTACCGTAGTGTAGGTACTCGAGAAGAGAGTTCTGATGAAGAGGAGGCTGAGGATGCTGGCGACACTAATATGGAGGAGGGTAATCCCAATCCTTTCCCTGGTTTTTGGTACTTCTTTTGGTGCAGGTACATCTGGAGTAGGTTCTTCTTTTTAGGGAGCATCTAACTTGTCCAATGATGAAGTTCTTGCACATATGATGTCCCGAATGGACATGTTTGATACTCGCCTTAATGGAATGGAGTCCATGATTGCTGACCGTTTCCAATCCATAGAGATTATGCATGGGAGCCTCAACTCTCATATAGACACCATGCAAGGCCAATATCAAGGAATTGCTAGTCAACTCCAAACAGTGATTCAGTTGCTGCAGCTATATCCATCTCCACCACCTGAAGATTGATTACTTTTGGTTCTTTTTCTTTTGCTTTCTATTTTGATTTTTATTCCTCTTTATGTGTATTAAGTATTTTGGATATTATATTTTCTTGTTTTTAGTGTTTTCTGTTTTATAACTTTGATAATTTCCAGCACCCGGCTCTTATCATATTTTTCCTTCAATCTTATTGTATTTTTCAATACAATGATGGTAATGGTTCCCACACTTTCTTATTCTTTTGTTACATTATTGATAAAATGATAAGTTTGGAAAATTGCTTTAAAGCTCATTGGGGACAATGTGCTAGATTAAGTTGGGGAAAGGAAAATTTTAGTTAAAATTTTTATCTTTAATTTTTATCTTTCTTTTGTTTCATTAGTTCAATATGATTGGAATAATTTGAGCAAGTTTAAAAAATTATCATAATTCATTGACTTGCAATGAATTTAGTTGTTCTTCATAATAATTATTTCTAGCTTAAATTTTAATTTTTGACTTAACATGATTTTTTGGTTTAACTATTTATTTCTAAGATTATAAACAATAATTTTTGTGAGTTTTATGATATATAGTTATGTTTTAAATCTAAATGTATTTAACTTAGCATTCCTAGAACAAATTAGAATTCCCTTTGAGGCAAAAATTTTAAATGCTTACATTTAGAAAGAGATGATTTAGGCATTCTTTGTTGAACTTCATATTTAGCCTAGGCCAGCTAAAGTTAAAATATGACTTTTGCAATCAATTTGAAGCCTATAAACCATAAAATGTTCATGTTCACCCTTATTAAACCTAGCCATTAAACCAATTTCAATTCTTACCCTGAGTGCAATAATGTATAATTGAAGGACTTGATTTTTATTAAAACATAGCAACAAAAGAGAGAAAATTTCATTAATACTAGCAAGTAAAGTAAGTAGAAAAATTCAAAGAGAAACACCCCATAGAAGAAGCAAACAATCAAGAATTCAAGTTTGGGGAAATAAAGCAATGAAGAAATTATCAAAAAAGTATTATGAAGACACCTTGCCAAAATTATCTCTAATATTGAGCTAGTGAAGAACTTCAAGTTAATCTCCCTTTACAAATAAAATTTGTTTTTAATATAAATGAAAATCTTGATATTATACATTCTTTGTACTTTTGTCTACCATGTTATCCTTTTTCTTTGTTTTGCTAAGATTATATCCCTAAAACCCCATTACAACCTAAAATAAAGACCTTTTGATCTTTTAAATTGTATGCATTTCAATTGTGCAGAAGGAATAACTAATTTTGCCTATGGGAATGTTGAATTTATATTTTTAAACACCTTATTTAAAGGTTAAAAATTTTTTTGTAAAAATTCATATTCTATTTGCCATAGGTTGAATAATTATTAGTGTTGAAAATCTTATTAACTTATGTTTAAATTAATGAATGAGTTTTATTGGAAATTGAATTTTTGCTAGAATATAATTAGCATGGGAAACACTTAATTTATTCTCATGTTAATAAATCTTTGATATTTTTGAAATTGTGAATAATTATCCCCAACCATATTAAGCTAGCTTTGTTAGTTTGTTTAGCTTGTGGTTTTTTTTTTTTTTTTAGTTTTGTTTCTTGAGGACAAGCAATGGTTTAAGTTTGGAGAATTTTGATAGGTGTTATTTTTATAGTATTTTTAATATAATTTTTATTAGGATTTTTAGTATTTTTAATTACTTTAATTAGTTTTTATTTAGTTTTATTTATGTTTTTGTGTAAAGCTTCCTATAATCATATTTCACATGATCTTGAGAAATTTTATAGGATTTTTATAAAAAACTAGCTTAACTCCTATCTAGGAGCTGGAAGAGTCCTAATGGGGAAGAAATACAAAGCCTAAACAGTTTAATATCTCCAAAAGATATCTTCCTCAATAAAAATTCACTTTCCTAAACGAACACGGAGATATTCTAGAAAGTCTATATAAATAGAGAGACTAGCCATAAAGATGTATCGATTCATTGTATATTCCATCTTTTATTTTATTGTTCTCTCTCTCTCTCTCTCTCTCTCTCTCTCTCTCTCTCTCTCTCTCTCTCTCTCTCTCTCCAAGACTTCAAGAATTCAAGATTTGTGTCAAGATCCAAGGAAGCCGCCCAAGCCAATCATTAGCTAGTTTTTATTTCTAAACTCTTTTCTTGTTTTATTTTCAGTATTCATGTTGATTATGAGAATATTTACAAGTTTAATTAAGTTTTATTTAATTACTATGTTGAACTAAAACTCTCATAGTAGGGATTTGATGTAGCTTAATTTTGATTCCAATTTATAATATTAGATTTGTTTTTGCTTGTTCATTATATAATTTATTATTAAACTTAATGCTTCCAGGCAAAGTTTCTCCCCTGGATTGATTTATTTCATTAATCACTATCGAGAGAAGGGTTTTTTATATGAATAGGGTGATAAATTACATGAGAATAATAACTTGATTCGGAAGCTATATGATTTGACTCATGGGGGTTTTCATAAGTTAATGACCTTAGGTTATGAATTCATAAACAAACCATAAAACTTAATGACTTAATTCATGTTTGATTGCGCTATTAGAAGATAGATAATTAGACCGGGTTAAAATAGCTAACAATACATCGGGAGAGCTTGTTAGTGATTTTGGGGTTGTTTTCCCTACTTAAACAATTAAAATTGATTATCAAACTAATAAAATAAATTGGATAGAATTAAGTGAAGTCAAAATCCCTAGTAGCTTTAAATCCTTGATTTCTTTTCGTCAAATATTATTGCTTGATTTCTTTTTGTTCTCTTTTATTTGTTTAATTTAATTTCTTAAAATAATTCCCCTTATTGCCATTTAAATAATTATAGGTTAACATAATTTTGTTACTTGGTATACAATCCCTGTGAAAATGATATTCCACTCATTTTATATTACTTGTTGCGATTTTCGTATACTTGCGAAAAATCACTGTCACTATGAAAACAAAGTACTTTCCATTACTTGACATCCACCTACAACCAAAACACATACCATGGTTACTCGAGCGTAAATGGAAAATCTAAAACTAAAAAGAATACTTGATCTTTATGTTGTTGTACTTCCTCCTACATCTTTCTTGAAAGCTGCAAAACATCTTAAATGGATGTATGCACTGACTAATGAGATTAATGCTCT